>NC_042997.1:184220105-184238035 GCF_006345805.1 Octopus sinensis
AATGAAGGGCCTTGAAATGTGTCGATTATGGATTAAAAAAATCTCCTAAAATACAAACGAATAAGAAACGAAGAAAAACAAATAAACAAAAAAGAAAACAGTAACACATACAGCTAATAAGCATACCCTTTAATTTATATACAGCTAACCAACAGACTATTTTACATAGAGCTAATTAGCATATTCTTTTACTTAAATGCATGCAGTCTTTCTCTCTCACGCATCTATCCAGCTTTTTCTCTCATACACGTACATAATCACTCGAACGTATAATCTAACGGAGTGGTTCTTACCTACCGCCTTTTTACCAATGGCACACCGAGGAGCAGATGGAAATATTGTGGCACACATGATACAGAAATTAAAAATTACCTTAAACATACACGATATGGTATAAAGCTATAAATTGTTAAAAAAAAGATACAATCAAGAATGTGGTTTGTTGCTGTATACAATTATGTAGGTTGATTAGTGGGGAACCTGTGCCTGGTTATTTTTTAAAAATTTAATACGTACTCAATGCATGATGTATCATTGTTGGGCCGAACCCCAATGAAGAGACCTCCACAGGAGCCAGCTCAAAAGCCGCCCTATGGTTTGGACGTATATGTGATAAGCATGTTCTCATTTTCTTTTCTTTTTTTTTATCAATGTCGATATTTTTTAGGGTTGAAAATCCTACCCTTGTCACGCCGTATTGCTGCTATAGCGTGAATAGGTTAAAAGTTATCTGCCAGAATCTCGATAAAGTGGCAATGAACAATGCTCGTAGAAATAGAAAATGCAGCTGATTCTGTCTATTAGTTTGCCTGCAATTGTTACCCTTGAACTGTATTTGCCATTATGTACTTTCTGCTCGGGAGCTCAGATGGAGGGTAAAGTTAGTTACAAAGGCCTAGGTCTAAGAGGGCTAATGCTAATTCACACAAATAGAAAATTGAAACAAAAATGATAAGTCTATCATCTACTTCGGGATAATTCCTTTGAACTGAAATCCATAAAGTATGTCTGGGTGTCGTCGAGTGTTTTATTTTAAGCTGCGATCTCAAATGGTTGCCAGTTACACTTCACGTAATTGAAGCCCAATATTAGATGGATTATTTACGAAGTCTGGAATCTCATCGTACTTATCTGTGTTCAGTGACTGAAAATAGAAGCCAATTTTTTTCGTCTAGCGTTGCCAAATGATTAACCATTATACTATGTAACAAAATTTTAATTGTTTTTTGTCTTAGGTCAGTGTTATTTCTTATATGGTTTTCTCTAGAAATCGAACGAAATGAATACTATTCCCTTCAAACTTTGGATTTACTCGGGAGCTCAGGTGGAGGGTAAATATTGGACATCAATATTTTGAAACTTACCTATTTTCCATCACATTTTAGACAGATCCAGCACTGAGATGCTGAAGCAGAAATATCGTTATTGCAAATATTCTGCACAATACCACAAATTTGCTTGTTAGTTGCTTGACCTTAGCACTTGAGCATGTCCCTAAGTTGCTGACAATATGTGCTTCTCTGTTCATGAGCAGGAGCAGTGGCAGAGCGTCATAGCCATGCGTTGAGAGGGATTCTTTGAGGTTTGAATAAATATCGTAACAAAAGCAAAATTTGAAGGAAATATTATCTGTCTATCATACTTTCTAGGAGAAAGCAAATAGGAAGTAACACTTACTACCTAAAGACAAAAACCGTGTTACACAGTGTAATAGTGATAATTTCTTTACACCCCACTTTCCGTGATTTTTCGGGTGAACCGCGAAATTGTTTCGTGGGGCATAAGATAAAGCCTCACAGCACATCAATGTGCAGTGGCATCAGTGACGGCTCGTGTATAGGAACTACGGATCTGCAGCATCCCCTAATTTCACTCGATATTATCATAAACATTCAATATAGTTAGTCCTTTTTTTCTCTAATTCTTTCTTTATACTTGTACCTTATATAATCCTTAAGCTTAATGTCAGTAGCCATCCCCTAGTTTATGAAAAAAATACAAAAATCCCTGAATAGAACTGTGCACTTCACAGTTCCAGCGACGCGGTGTTTGGCTGTTGTGCGCATGCTCACGTGTCCGAGATAGGAAGCTTCACACGAGGGAGAGAGAGAGCATTGCGTGAACGACAGTGCCGAGTGAAAGGTGGTTTCTTTTGACTCCGCGTGTGTTGCGCTTAAACGTGTTTATATTCTTGAATGTGATAAAGAGTAGAATTAGATTCTTATCCTGCTTCCAGCTTCAGTGTTGCTGCCAGGATTTGAAAAATAGGGCAGATTTCTCCCCTTATTTTGTGATTTAGGGGGGGGGGGATTTTTGTAAAACAAGGGGGGATTCGCGGCGTCGCCCAGTGAACAAATTAAACACTACCCGGCAGTGGCTAAAACGCGAGCTGGTCAAGTTTATGTATAAATTTTCTTTTTATGTGTTTGTTTCCTTTTACACAATATTAAAACAACGGTTAAAAATTTTCTGAAGCAGCGACCCACTAATTTTATCTACGAGCCGCCACTGCGCGGCATACTGGTTCAAAACCACAAATTAAACGCATGCACCTCCACGAGGGGTGTGCAAAACTTATTTAAAGATCATAACATATAGCAGGACCAGTCCAAAATTTCCCAATACATACAAAATTTTATTTCCTGGCCAAACATGTAGGTGGCTGTTAATAATAGGAACGTTCCTACCCTTCTTTGATTTGAAAAATAACGGAAAGGACAGTAATAATAGGAAAAACAATTATAACCTTAAAACATGCAGAAATTCACCGTTCAACCCAGCTCTTGCGATCTTTAAAAAAAGATCTTATGAACATGATGAAACGGTTAAAGTTTTCCAGATACACAAACCCCTTCCAGAAAATCTTGTCTTAGAAAATCTCTTCAATGAAATCATCTCCAGATTTGCACATCCTATCTAATATTTATTCTCTACCGCCGACTCTTTATAATGACTTGATCTTGAAAGAGCTTAATTCTGGATATAAGCATACAAGCAAGAATGCTTTGGAAGAGATTAATGATAACCATCTGGATATCATCTCTAGTTTAGGCCTGCTTAATAGAAAACTCCCCATTGCCTTTTAAAGGACCATAAGTCTGGGTTTTTTTTATCAAATCCTTCGATTAGATTAATCTGTCCGACCAAGTTCGATTTGGGCAGAATTAGTAAATATATTATCGATCAGATTATTCCCATTGTTAGGGATAAAGTTCAGCTTCCCTATGGAACTTTACTGGGAACATTATCGTATGGTTTGACTCCCTTACTGACATATAGGAGGTTATATAGGGATGATGCATTTCTAGCTGTACGTGGCCAGTCTAAAACTGCATTGACTAGATTGAAGAAATCTCTGACATGTTTCTTAAAGGATTTCTTTAATCTTAACATTATTTTTGGTGTTAATTCCAGAGCGGTGAACTTCTTAGATGTTACTTTGAATTTGGATACGTGTTTATACTACCCATTTCATAAGCCAAACAAATCCATTTCATACATCAATGTCTCCTCCAATCACCCGAAATCTACTATTGATAGTATCGTTGTTGCCATTTCGATCAGAATCTCTAATTTGTCCACAAACGAAGAGATTTTTTATCAACATGCACCGGTATATAACAACGCTCTAAAGTTAAGCGGCTTCAAAACTAAAATCTCATATATACCTAACACGAAATCTAAGAACAAGCTGGCTGGTCTACCACCTGACCATGTCGCAGAAAGTCGGGAGAAACGCAATGAATTATTTGATTGCAATCAATGTAGGCCAACCGTTAGATACGTATATAAAGATGTTAAGAACAGATACTGGAAGCGAAATAGTAGCAGTGAGGAGATAAGTAAAACCAAGAGCTCACGTTCAAGAATACGGGAAGTCATCTGGTTTGCGCCCCCTTTTTCTCTTAGAGTAAGAAATCTGCCTAAGTTGTTTTTTAAGATCCTGAAGGAGAATTTCCCAAAGAAGCATAATTACTACACCATCTGCAATAAATCCATCATTAAATTTTCTTACTCGGTAATGCCGAATTTGTCCTCCATTATTGCATCTATTAATAGAAGCAAATTAAGTGGGCCAGTGCACTGGAAGTATTCCTCGGTTGGAAACTCTAGCGTTGGGCCGGTAAGCTCTAATAAGCCTAAGGTTGGTGTTATAAACCATTGACTTTCATCGGCTTTATCGACCCCCTTTAATGGAATATCCGAGGGGAAGGATGCAGGAAGCCAGATGAGTAATATTAGTATTAGTAACTGATATAAAGGTGGTTCGAGTAAATCCTGTAATTATAGAAACCTTAGGTTATGTCCCCTTGATGGATTCTGTCTGACTACAAATGTTATTTATAAATACGCTGTTAAAGAAGAGGGTATTTTGGATGGGTTTTACACAGGCAGTACTGTCAATTTTAAAGCGAGGTATAGGGCCCAGATAAACTCGTTTTCGAACGAAAAATATTGTAACTCCACTACACTTGCTTCTTATATACACGGTTTAAAAAGGAATAACAAAGTTACTCTCTTGAATGGTCTATAATCTCGAGAGTCCCTTATTTTAGAATTAATATATTAACAAGTGTAAGCTTTGCATAAGGGAATCTTTTGCCATCCTTAAGTCCTTTGAGCCTAAAACATTAAATAAATTTACAGAGGTGATCCCTTTCTGCAACCATAAATTTTCTTCTACTTATATTTTTCCGAAAGTATATAGAAGTATATTCTGTTGTGTCTGGGGAGAGTCATTTTCTTTTTGTGCGTTATGATTTAACACACTCACCGGTAAAACTATTGAAAAGGTTGCAAGACGCAACGAAAATTTTAGGAAAATAAAAATAAGGAATAAGGGGAAATTTTACCGGTGAGTGTGTTAAATCATAAGGCAGAAAAAGAAAATGACTCTCCTCAGACACAACAGAATATGCTTCAACACACGAACTCATATAAAAAATCTTGTAAACCAAATCCAAAAACGAAATATATAGAAGTAAATTTCTTTTTGTGTTAGAATTTCTTTTTGTATTAGAAAATTTTGGACTGGTCCTGCTATGGGTTATTATCTTTAAATAAGTTTTTGCAACCGTATTGTAACTCATGTGAACGACTTGAGCGTTATGGAATCCGGTTACTTTCTGCGTTGTGAAATTGTTGCACGATTTGTTACACCTGTCAAGGTATTGTTGTGCTAAATTGTTATCGTTTAAAATTCTGCCTACTTGTGGGCGTTGTTGAAAATTGCGTGTTACTCCTGCGAGGGAAAGGAATTGAACTCTGTTCTGTTTTTCTGTTGTGGAACTGTTTTTCTTTTACCCTCTTTTTCAGAGAAAAATAATATTCCCGTTGAAAATTTTTGTTTTTCAGAAATGGAAAATGATAAAAATATGGAAGCGGAGCAAATGGTTCCAAAAGAAAAAAAATGATAACGAAGGATTATGCTGCAGTCACAAACGTGTGGCATAAAGACTTATACATAACTAGAATGTCGATGCCACCCAATAACGTCGTGGGACGTTGAACGAAGGTCCTGTTAAGATGCTAGGGGTCCGGTTTGGTCCAGACCACCAGATAGAGAAGAATTAAAGCTAGATTACAAGCAAGGTAACTGCCGTAACCCGGACCTGGTTTGGGAAGACGTTATCGTTGCTATGAAGGGCGGAGGTGATGCGGGTGTTTATTGCATCCGTGATCACCTACCGCCTGACCGTCATGCCTTGCCCCGATTCGTGATTGAGCAAGCTGGAGCGACTCCTCTTCCGCTTTTTGTGGAAGGGGTCACTACGTGTAAGGTGCTCTATCTGTTGTCAAAAACCGGTGTATCTGTGTTTTTCTGTTGGTATGCTTGCCAAATCCATCTTGCATTCAGTAACCTAAAGATTATGAAACATAAAATATAAATAATAAATGAGTGGAAATTGAATCGGTGCGTGTGTGTTAGATACTAAGGCAGTATGACTCTCCCCAGACACATCAATATATATATATATATATATATATATATATATATATAAGTTATTATAATTATAAACATAATTATAATTAGGGCTTAGCAAAATTGCTTCACCACATACCGAAATTTAGAAATAGCAGTTAAATACTATTCTACTACCATAAGATAGCTCCCAGATAGCAATCATGTTGTCTGAGAGTTATCTTATGTTTATAGAATAGTATTTAACTGCTATTTCTAATTTAGGTATGTGGTGAAGCATTTTTGCTAAGCCCTAATTATAATTATGTTTATAATTACAATTTTTGTATAAATTTACCGATAATGGTTCTTTTAACACACTGAGCTACTTGGTAAGATTATTAATTATAAATTGATTAATTAATTTTACCATTTATTATATATATATTATATATATATATATATATATATATATATATATATATATATATATAAGAATTTTTTGCGTTATTAAATTAAAAAAACCAAGGCTGTGTAGATATTAGAGCATTTATAGATAGGTCTTACAGCTGTTTCTAGGATATTATTAATTATATCTCTTCATCGGAGACGGTGTGAGAGGATGGTATAGCACTTTTTCAGCATTACCTGACACTTTTGGGTCTCAATGATACCATTATCTCATATATATATGAATTATATATAAGTTAGGGTATCTAAAAGATACCACCATACTGGAAATAGCAGCCAAAATTCGACTGTGTGATTGCGTGTGTGTGTTGCGATGCGCAGGTATCTGTTTGTATACCCGCCAAATCCGCCTTGCATTCAATAGCCCAAAGAGAATGAAACACAAAAGAAATAAAAATGTAAATGTACTAAAATACGTAATAAGCACTACTTAGATATTTACAGTAGCAACCGAAGCAACAGCGGCACAAATAACAACAATAACAGTAACAGAAGTAGTCGTAGTAGTCATAACAAAAGCGGCAACAGGCGTATCAGATTAACGAAGACGTATCTTCACAGGAAGGCGGCGAGCTGGCAGAAATGTTAGCATGCCGGACGAAATGCTTAGCGGTATTTCGTCTGCCGTTACGTTCTGAATTCAAATTCCGCGGAGGTCGACTTTGCCTTTCATCCTTTCGGGGTCGATTAAATAAGTACCAGTTACGCACTGGGGTCGATATAATCGACTTAATCCGTTTGTCTGTCCTTGTTTGTCCCCTCTGTATTTAGCCCCTTGTAGGTAGTAAAGAAATAGGTATTTCGTCTGCCGTTACGTTCTGAGTTCAAATTCCGCCACGGTCGACTTCGGGGTCGGTAAATTAAGTACCAGTTACGCACTGGGGTCGATATAATCGACTTAATCCGTTTGTCTGTCCTTGTTTGTCCCCTCTGCGTTTAGACCCTTGTGGGTAGTAAAGAAATAGGTATTTCGTCTGCCTTTACGTTCTGAGTTCAAATTCCGCCGAGGTCGACTTCGGGGTCGATAAATTAAGTACCAGTTACGCACTGGGGTCGATGTAACCGACTTAATCCGTGTGTCTGTCCTTGTTTGTCCCCTCTGTGTTTTAGCCCCTTGTGGTTATTAAAGAAATAGTTATTTCTTCTGCGCTACGTTCTGAGTTCAAATTCCGCCGAGGTCGACTTTGCCTTTCATCCTTTCGGGGTCGATAAATAAGTACCAGTTACGCACTGGGGTCGATATAATCGACTTAATCCGTTTGTCTGTCCTTGTTTGTCCCCTCTGTGTTTAGCCCCTTGTGGGTAGTAAAGAAATAGAAGACGTATCTTCATAGACGCTTCAATCCCAACAGTGGCTCCTAACCATTTTATTTAAATGAGTTTTCTCACAGACCTCTTTTAATATGCTTATCCTTATACGAAATCTTGAACTTAGTTCAGGAACTCCCCCAGTACTACCTTTGCGGACCCCAGGCTGGGAATCTCTGGTATCATTTGTTTTCTTAAAAGCAATTATACAATAGTGCTACAGAATGGCCGTAGCTCTTGAGCTGAAACTAGTAAACAAAGAAAAGGAAAAAAAAAAAAAAACCCAACAGCCGGGAAGGTTGCATTTGGTAATGAAGTACGTAATATACAAAAAAGCAAAAAAAAAACAAAAAACAAAAAACAAACAAACAAAAAAAAACAGGCAAAAAATCAAGAAAGATGGAATGGTCATAGCTGAAATTCCTGTGACGATGATCATAGGTTTGTTTATTCAGTCAGTGTTGTCTTGGGGTTGGCCAATAATAGCAAAGAAAATACCAACGATATTAAACGTCACCACTGCTGCTGCTGCCACCGCTGCCACCGCCGCCACCACCACCACCACCACCACTGCCGTTGCCTCCACGAGTATGAAGACGAACGCTACCGCCGTCGCTGAAACCGCCATCACCGCCACAGCCACCGCCGCCGCCACCACCGCCGCCACCGCCTCCGCCGCCGCCGCCGAAACCACCACCACCACCACCACCACCACCGCCGCTGTTGCTCTCCACTCTGCAACTGTAAGCAAGAACAGCGGCGGAGTGATTAAATAATTTGAAATGCTCTAAGGGAGATAACTGAAAGTATAAATATTGAAAACTACTTCGAAATATTTTTAACGACTCACATAAAACGCCGTCTAAAGGACTAAAGAACTAAAGGGCCAGGTGTTGGTGTTAAATAAAAAGACGTATTATATCTACCAGTCAAATTCAGGCCTTTCACTCACTGCTAGGCCAATCGCTCAAGTACAGCTTTCACTTAAGTTACGCTCACCTAATGATATCCACTTAAAGAACTATAACTACGAGTGTGAGTCAAAAAGTAATGCCATTTTGTTTAGGACAGGTATAATTATCAACATAGGAACATGTATCATACATCAAAATGAAGCTGGTCCTCTGTGGGTCACAACCCTACTTCTCAACATACTGTTTCTCTCAATAGCGATGTTCCACCTTCGAATGAGAGCATGTATCCCTTCCCCGTAAAATTCTGTTGACTGTTCTTTGAGCCACTGCTTCACTACAGTTTTCACTTCCACGTCACTGGAACAATGTTTGCCTCTCAAACCCTCTTTCATGGGGCCGAAGAGATGATAGTCCAGTGACGAGGAAGTGAAAACTGTAGTGAAGAAGTGGCTCAAAGAACAGTTAGAATTTTACGGGGCAGGGATACATGCTCTCATTCGAAGGTGGAACATTGTTATTGAGAGAAACGGTGACTACGTTGAGAAATAGGGATGTGATCCACAGAGGACCAGCTTCATTTTGATGTGTGATACATGTTCTTGTGTTGGTAATTATATATGTCCTAAACAAAATGGCATTACTTTTTGACTCACCCTCGCAGATTCCTATAGAATCAATATAAATATTAGAATTATACAATAGTTATTTCCCCTTAACAGAGTTATTTCCCTTAACAAAGTTATTTTTTTTTCCTATAAATATATTCAGTATTTTAATATTATCTCGATTATTCTCACATTATTCTCATATTTCAGACGTTAAATTTAATACTAAATATCTACAAAATATTTTAATATTTAATATTTATAGTTTGGAAATAAACAATTAATAGGCCTCATACATATTGTCTGTACTTCGTATTTTCTACTGGAAAATACAAAGTGTAAACTGATCACCGAAGAATTTAGGTAGGCACAGCTTTTCATGTAATGAGTATAAATAGGAATCGTAATATCAGTTTTTCTTTCACGATTCAACAAGAAAAACATTGAAGATTTTAGAAATATATTTTATTTATATTTTAAACATGAGATTTTGTTATTATTTAAACCAACAGTGTTTGATATATTTAGAAATAAGTTGCCTGGATAAGTTATTTAATCTTTTGAAGTTCCATTCTGCTTGAATGATACTCTTTAGGTCCCCATCCAATATGGGGACCTCTACGTGGGCACTCGTTTATTCTTACTGAAATACTGTAAAATCCCTGAAATATGAGATGTAAAAAACATAGAAATACAGAAAAAAGACCAGATGGTCATTGTTGGAATGCCTTTGATCACAGGTCTACTCTATCAGGGCTGATTTGAGATTTAAAAAAATAAAGGTCTAAAGGTACTAAATGTAAATAAAAGTAAAACGAAAAATACCTCAAGATTATACATTTCGATTTTCTTCGAGTATTTTCATAAATTAAGTCATCATTTAAATGTTATATCAATTCAATATTTGATTTCCATGCTCATGTTTTTATATTTTTAATATATTTAGCATTTGTCTACTCTTACAAAGTCCTGACTTTTATTGTCGAATGTGTGCAGTTTGAAGCGAGGCGGGAAGCACCTCTGGAAGCCTTTTCAATTTGGAATGCAGCTAATAGAGCTGATGCAAAGGTAGTCAACACAAACTGCACAAATTGACTGACTTGAAGTACCTGAAAGTTTGGGGCGCAATAAGTTGGTTAAGTTTTGTGAGTAAGAATATTCTGAAAAGTTGCTAGAAACAATCCATTTGGTTACGGGCCAGAATGATCTCCTTTAGTTTGGCAAGCAGAAGTTGTAGGCTGTACAGTACTCGAAGGTATCTTTTCTTTCCTGATGATAGTATTGCAATCGACAGGATGACGGGTTAAATCTTGCAGATTTTGTAGACTGCTTTTTGCCAGTATTTATACAGCACAACCGTAAGTGAATCACCTGAGTGTTTACGGATTATGAGCTTTGCATGTGTTAGGGATATGAAAAGATATTATTGAAAGTATGGTATTAGTTATCCAGTTATCTGCCTCAGATTGGTTGGGGATGAAACACATCCGATACTAAGATAAAATGGGCAAATTAACTGATTTGGAGTGGACGTGGTATTGTGGGTGGAATAATTGTGCAGTGAGGGACATATAGGGATCTAGGCAATTATGACCTCTCCCTCGACCCTGAGATGACCAGGCGAATTGGACGATCCTCCTCAACATTTGTCAGGTTCACAAAGAGAGTTTGGGAAAACAGAAAACTGGCCGCAAATACCAAGATTGCTGTCTATAAGGTGTGCGTCCTCAGTACACTACTTTACGGTAGTGAGTCATGGAGCCTCTACTCCAGACAGGAGCGGCGTCTCAACATCATCCACCTTTGTAATTCCAGACACATCTTGGATATCAGGTGGATGAACGCATCACCAACACCGAAGTCCTCAACCGCACCAAGATACCCAATATATTCACCCTACTCCAGTAGCGCTGGCTCGGTCATGTACACCGCATGACGGACGGGAGGATCTCAAAAGGCCTCCTGTATGGGGAATTGGCCACCGGTACAGGAACACGAGGGTGACCTCATCTTCGTTTTAAGGACGTCTGCAAGAGAGATATGGACGTCCTGTGATGGATGGAGATCGCAAATGATTGCCTTCGCTGGAGAGAAATACTGCGAAATGGGATGAAGCGAGGGAAAAAGAAAAAGGAAATTGCTACCAAAGAAAAGTGCACTCGACGAAAGGAAAAACCAGTAGCGCCGGTAGAGAGCTCCTTCAAATACATTCGCTGTATTTGTGACTGCCACTCTCGTGTGGACCTCTACGGCCACAGCAGACACTGCACCAACATCAACAGCTGACAATTTCTTCGGGTGTAGATACATGGTCACTCGAGACCGACGGATGCCTACTAATTGTACAGTAAGATATGAAGTGTAACGTCTTGATTAGGTAGTATTCATTCGAAGGGATGGGCATTTAGGTAGTGACGGTTAGGTAAATACTGGCTTCGTATATGAAGTGAAAGCTATTTCAGGTATTGGTGTGTTTGTCAGAGACACGGATAAGTAATGCAGACAGTTCAAAATGGCAAACAGTTCATTCTATGACCGTGCTGCGTAGATAAGAAGGGGTGTAAATACTAAGAATAGTTGTGTACAATGAAATTATTATTTCAATGAGAAGTGAGCTGGACGTGAAATTATTGAATAACTAATGAGCAGTAAAGACAGGGAATGACTAAAAGAACTTCTATGTCAATGAAAGTAAATTTCATTGACAGCTAGGCGTGAGAGGTGAGGAGTGGAAAGAGTAGATAATGAGTAGGTGCTGACACCAACATTCAAGTCAAAATTGCAATGTCCCATGTCACCTTAAAAGCTGATTTTGGTTAGAAACAAGATAAGAATTCTGTGTCAGAAAGAAGAGATGGTGAGCGTTTTGTAAGTTAACCCGAATTATAAGAAATCTTTGAGTAGAGGAATTATTCAAAACTTTTTGTAGAGTATATATTTATTATGTAGAGGCGCGTGGCTTTATGGTTAGGATGTTGAACTCATGATCGTAAGGTTGTGGTTTCGATTCCTGGACCAGGCCATGCGTTATGTTCTTGAGCAAAACACTTCATTTCACGTTGCTCCAGTCCACTCAGCTGGCAAAAATGAATAATCCTGCAGGTGAGGAATTTCTACGCCACTGAAACCGGGAAACCGGCTCTTATGAGCCTGGCATGGCTCGAAAAGGAACATTTATATATATATATATTTATTATACTTCTACAAATATAGACGTAACAGTGAATTCGAAGTTACACACACTTTCCATTCAGACATTTTACTTCTATGTAAAACAATAATTATTTCTTACATCTCAATTGTGAATCTATCAAAATTTTAATCAACTAGCGGACTTAACTGAAAACAGCGAATAAATCAGAAGACTTCAACCGTTTATGTGTGTGTGTGTGTGTGTGTGTGTGTGTGTGTGTGTGTGTGTGTGTGTATGTATGTATGTATGTATGTATGTATGTATGTATGTATGTATTTATCTATCTGCCTGCCTGCCTGCATCTGAAACTCTGAGTATTATTATGACAACTAACTGATTGTCATATATATATATATATCCACTATGTGGACGCTCTTACGCTAGATATAAATCCGCAAAGTGACTCAACCACTAAAAATTGTTCTCTTGAGAACAATTCTTAGCGGTTGAGTCCCTTTGCGGATTTATATCTAGCGTAAGAGCGTCCACATAGTGGATTCTCTCTCATATTTGTGTATTAATAATATTTCCTGAATCTCAGTTTTTATGCGCTAGGCCACTGGTGTTTAAATTGATGTTATTAAATTAATATCCAATTTTTTCACCCTCATTTTGAATATATATATATATATATATATATAATAAGGGTATAAATATATATTAATCAATTCAAACCAATGGCTTAGCATATTTAAAAAATCCGAAGATTAAAAATTGTGTTACATACAAAATTAAGAGGAATGGCCACTAGAGTCGTTTAACGTCTATGTTTAGCATATTAGGTGTCCACTCTAGTGGCAATTCGTCCTTATTTTGTGTGTATGTGTGTGTATGTATGTATATATATATTATATATATATATTATATATATATATATATATAATATATATATATATATATATATATATATATATATATATATATATATATATATATATATGAAGAGAGAGGTAGAGTGAGAGAGAGAGAGCAATGTAACTACACGTGTACCTTTGATGATTTCTTCTCCAGCCTTGGACCTTTCCTTTTCCCCTTTCCGACGATGAATTGCTCGAAACGTTAAACTCTCACCTTTCACTGAGCGTCAAGCTAATATAGTTCTTGTGTACGTTCTCACGTTCGTTTATTTTCATTTGTTCTTTTATTTGAATTGACTATATATATGTACACACACACACACACACACACACACACACACACACACACACCACACACACACACACACACACACACACACACACCACACACACACACACATATCAATCACAAAATCGAACCAACGCGGTTTCTAGATCAGTTAGAAATGCCAACCAAATCTGTCTCAGCCCAATCCTACTTTGTTAAATGAAGGTCACATCGGATAAGGCAGTAGTTCTGAAAGTGTTAAATGTC
This sequence comes from Octopus sinensis, assembly GCF_006345805.1. Classification (NCBI taxonomy): domain Eukaryota; kingdom Metazoa; phylum Mollusca; class Cephalopoda; order Octopoda; family Octopodidae; genus Octopus; species Octopus sinensis. Next base: position 184,233,891 of record NC_042997.1, read on the forward strand.
GAGGGCTTCTCAAATATTAATGATTTTGTTTTCTTCATTCCCTCTTTATGTGAAACAAATTAGTATCCATGTGTAACGTTTCTTCCATCGCTATAATGTTTGACAAATATATAAAGTTTACTATTAAACATAACAGTAGTTTACTCTCTGTCCAATCATCACACCCATCACTGCAATAAGAAACCTAAAGATAATGCAGTCTGAGATATACTACGATCGAATAATTGGTGGCATAGTCAAGAGTTTTACTCTGATGCATTATAATTAAATACTGAAAGTGGAAGCTAAGGGAAGCAACTCTGCATATATTTTCAAACGGAGTTGATTCCCTTGATAATAAACTTTTAACTGCTTAAGGGGAGGTAAGAATAAATATCCTTAATATTAAGCTTTAAAATAAAAGGTAAAATGCGGTGAGCTGGCAGAATCGTTAGCACGTCAGGCAAATTGCTTAGCAACATCTCGTCTGTCATTATGTTCTAAGTTCAAATTCAACTTTGCCTTTCTTCGTATACTCTTTTACTTGTTTCAGTCATTTGACTGTGGCCATGCTGGAGCACCACTTTTAGTCGAGCAAATCGACCACAGTACTTATTCTTTGTAAGCCTAGTACTTATTCTATCGGTTTCTTCTGCCGAACCGCTAGGTTTTGGGGACGTAAACACACCAGCATCGGTTGTCAAGTGATGTTGGGGTGAAGGCGGACAACGACAAACACACAAACATATACACACACATACATACATACATACATACATACATACATGCATATATATATATATATATATATATATATTATATATATATATATATATATATATAATATATATATTATATATATATATAATATATATATATACATACATATATACGACAGGCTCCTTTCAGTTTCCGTCTACCAAATCCATTCACAAGGCTTTGGTCGGCCCGAGGCTATGGTAGAATACACTTGCCCAAGGTGCCACGCAGTGGGACTGCACCCGGAACCATGTGGTTGGTAAGCAAGCTACTTACCACATAACCACTTCTACGCCTATAGGGTCGATAAAATAAATATCAGTTGAAAAATGGGGTCGATGTAGTTCGCTTATCCCCTCCTCCGAAATTGCTGGCTGTGCGCCAAAATTTGAAATCAGTATTTGCTTTGCCCCTTCATCTTTTAACGCACTCCTCCGCCATACTGTTTTCCATCACACAACAAATATGAATATTGTGAACAATACTTACACAGGGATTATACTCGGTATATTTTTTTTTTAGGGGGAGAGACCTCTATTTACTCTGGCATGGTATGAACGAGAGTAAAAAAAGCCATGAGCGACTGTAAAAGTACGACTTGCAGAAAATATTTTAAATTTTGATTTGAGACGGTTATCGATTTTTGCCCAAAATCAACCGGAAAAACGTCAGTTACTTATATAATAAGTGTATCATTAAAAAATATTCTATTCACAATATAGATTTTTCTTTACTATTTATTCATTATTATTATTATTATTATTATTATTATTATTATTATTATTATTATTATTATTATTATTATTATTATTCTTTATTACATAAATTACAAAAATAATTTATAACTAAAATAAAAGTTTAACGTATTCATATATATATTTGACTTTAAAATGCTCATGCAAAAAATTTTGTCACTAATTACAAAAAATAAATAAATAAATAAAAATAAATAAAAGAAATAAAAATAAATAAAAAATAAAAAAAAAGAAGCAAAAAATAAGGCAAAATTGCAAAGCCAACCTTGGTAGGATTTGAACTCACAAAACAAGGTTTGCTATGCTATTTAGTCTTCAGATAGTGATTGAAAAATCATTGTTTTACTTTATCAGTAGTAATAATGACTTGGAAATACGTGTTATTTCGTTATGCAATCATAATGTACTATAAAGTATATTAAACGTTTTCATAAGTCAACACCGTGTTCTACTGCTAATGCAGTTCGCTTTTGCATCATTTGTTAAGATTATAAGGCGGCGAGCTGGCAGAAACGTTAGCATACCGGGCGAAATGCTTACCGGTATTTCGTCTGTCTTCACTTTCTGAGTTCAAATTCCGCTGAGGTCGACTTTGCAATTCATCCTTTAGGGGTCGATTAAATAAGTACCAGTTACGCACTGGGGTCGATATAATCGACTTAATCCATTTGTCGGTCCTTGTTTGTCCTCTCTGTGTTTGTCCCCTTGTGGACAGTAAAGAAATAAGTATTTCCTTTGTCTTCATTTTCTGAGTTCAAATTCCGCCGAAGTCGACTTTGCCTTTCATCCTTCCGGGGTCGATAAATTAAGTACCAGTATATATATATGTTTATTATATTTTTACAAGAATAGCAGTGACAGTGACTTCGAAGATTGGGCATTCTAATCTTCGTCCGGGGAAAGCTAACAAGCAGAAACGTCGAAGTTACTGGCACGCCTATACCCGTAGAAGTATAAATGTATAAAAGATTTCTGAAAGATTCCTTAGTTTAATGTTAAACTGCTTTTTATAACTCGACATAAAAACAATTATGGTAGGTCAATATGTAGTTATAAATGAGACATTTACAAAAACATCCTAAGGCCTCTTCGGAGATTACAAATTAGATTACATATATACTTATAAAGGTGTGGGTATATATCCATAATAAAACATATACATATACATATGAGTGCATATACTCATACTCATATACATATAAACATACATATGCTCCACATTCAACGTTACAGTTTTTCAACTTAATGTTGTGATAATTACAATGTATAAGAAAAAACATACACATATTATTATCTAAATGCAGATATAGAGAGTCAAGGTTACTTTCTATTAGTTCTTATTAATTTACTAAATGTCATTAATGCTAGTATCCTTATCATTGTCGTTACTACGAATGCTACCAATATCATCATTCATATTATTATCAATAACGCTAATACTAGAGAAACAATACATAAATTCATTATTAACAATATAGTCACAATATTATTACAAAACCGTGCAAAGTGTTATATATCCGCATATACATACGAAATAAGAAGTACCAGCATTATGTTTATACTACATTAAATCCACAGGCGTATGTATATGTTTTATTATGGGTATATACCCACACATTTATAAGTATATATGTAATCTAATTTGTAATCTCCGAAGAGGCCTTAGGATGTTTTTGTAAATGTCTCATTTATAACTACATATTGACCTACCATAATTGGCTAATATGAGATGAATGAGACATGCTTATCTACATGGCCGAAACAGCTGTAAGATATAGTCTGTATTTATATTTATGTGTACCTACATTTATGTCCTATTATACGTATTCTACTTATTGTATAACATTACTATTTTATGTACACTCCTTCATGTACACTGCTTTACCCTGCATTATTATGTTCAACCTTATAGTTTCTTATGTAGTGGTTCAATAAAGTATGTGATTGAGTATTATCTGGTAATTGATATTTGATTTCGATGTATTTCTCCATTTTCTTTTTTTGTATATATAAATGTGTGTATAAATGTGTGTATATATATATACCCCTTCAACTACAACATGTTGAGATCTGTCTGTCAGGAAACATTTGATCCATTTCAGTAACTTCCAGAGACACCAATGTGGGATAGTTTTTTTTTCAATAGTATCTTGTGATCGACCCTGTCGAAGGCCTTACTGAAATCAAGGTAGATGACATCGGTGTGGAGCCCTCTCCCAAAGCTCTCAAAATGTCATCAAAGTGATGCAGGAGCTGCGTTAGGCAGTCCCTTCCATTACGGAACCCATGTTGGTTAGAGATCAGCCGTTGTTGCTTTCCAGAATGGGTTATTCGAGATCTCACCACCCTCTCAAATACCTTGATGATATGAGAGGTGAGTGAGATCGGACGGTAGTTCACTGCAAGGGACTTGTTTCCCTTTTTGAAAACTGGGACAACAGACTGGGACAGAAGGTTTTTTGGAATATAGCCAGCATCCAGTGAGTTTCTCCACAGATTAGCAAGGGGAGATGCAAGTTGGTGTCGACACACCTTCAGGACCAAGCAGGGAACCTATCGGGGCTACTTCTGAATTGTGTTTTATTTCGTTTATCGCCGCTAAGACATCAGGGGCACTAAACGTTATGTCCGATATAGTGTGTTGGGGGTTGA
>NC_042997.1:184238135-184245635 GCF_006345805.1 Octopus sinensis
TATGTATGTATATATATATGTATGTATATATATATATGTAGATATATATGTAGTATATATATTGTATGTATATATATGTATATATATATGTATGTATATAGTGATGTATGTATATATATATATTATGTATATAATATGTATGTATGTATATATATTATGTATGTGTATATATATATATTATATCTATATCTTTATATATATATGTATATAAACAATCTAAATCTATCTATCTATCTATCTATTTGTCTATCTGTTTGTATGTATATAATTGTGTATATATGCACACACACGCACACACGCACACATATACATATATCCATTTTTCCGCATAATTAATTGCAATCACTTTAGCAAAAACTCGAATGCAGGTCACGGACATTTTGTCTCACTCTATGGTCGGTCGAGCTACAAACTATAACTTAGGTATTGATTGATAATTACTATTCTTGTTTATTGAATAGTCTGTTGAAGAACAGTCGGTTCCATATTCATTAAAAAGTATTCCAGCCTAGAATGTGTGGAGATAGGTTCTCGTAGATAATGTACTGTTCGTAGAGAGCAAACGGTGTGAGAGGGAGTTACCTAGGGTGGTGTTGATTGGTGAAGAGAATTTCTGAAATATTCAGTTCTGGAGAAGGATTGTATAGTGAAGAATAAATGAAGAAGAAATGGTAATGACGATAAGAAATAATGGGTCACTGAACGAGAAAGAGAAAGGAAGGAAATAAGAGGAAAAAGAGAAAGGAGAGGAAGAAACTAAAAGAAGAAAGAAGGGGAAGAAAAGGAAGAAAAGAAGAAAAAGGGGAAGAAATAAAGAAAAAGTAGAAGAGAGAAAGGAGAAGAAAAAGAAAGTGAGGAGGAGGAAAAGAGGAAAAGATAAGGAGGAGAAGGAAGAAGACGAAGAGAAAGGAGAAAATGAAGAGGAAAATGTTCATCAAAATTATATATTTCTTTATTACCCACAAGGGGCTAAGCATAGAAGGGACAAACAAAGACAGACAAAGGTATTAAATCGATTACATCGACTCCAGTGCGTAACTGGTACTTAATTTATCGACCCCGAAAAGATGAAAGGCAAAGTCGACCTCGGTGTAATTTGAACTCAGAACGTAGCGGCAGACGAAACACGGCTACGCATTTCGCCCGGCGTGCTAACGTTTCTGCCAGCTCGCCGCTTTGACATCAAAATTATATCAGGGCTATTGTGCTTGCACCAAGATGCTGTTTTTATTGAATAATCAACCAATGTACTTCATTTTTAAATGTGTAGATTCATTTCGGTTCTGGTGGTGTGGTTAGGCCTTTAGTATAGCCATCGGAACAAACCTTCTTGCAGATAGTACTGTAAATGGTTTTAGCGACAATATTATGTCTCACGAGACTTAACATTGTTACAAAAGATATGTTATGTCCTGTTATTATCTGAATCCATAGTGAGGATTGCCCCGCCGACCTCCTTTAACCGGGAGGGCAAGGCAGTTTTCCTTTGCCTAGTGGCTGTAGCGAAAGAGGTGGTATGGTGGACCCGTTTGAAAGGGCTAAGGTCAGACACTTTCCTCTTTGGCCAAGGCCTCATCAACTTTTTCAAGTTTCACAGAGAGGGAAGTGCTGTCCGATAGCAGGTTTGCTGAAAGGTGGATAAATGTCGCAAGAATGTCTAGTATGAAAGGAGCCATTCTGAGGTTACACCTGTGACTTAAAAAGGTAATATAAAAGGGGAAAGGGGCTCTCTACCCCCCTTTTGACCAGGCTCCCGTTGGCTTTTATGGGTCTTTCCACCACGAACCTTTCGAAGCGCCTCCCCCTATTGGGAGCTTTTCGTTGTTATAATTTTTGATTGTTACACTGTTTTTACACGGTTTTTTACAAACGGACAAAACCCTTTGTAACCTTTCGTCCTGTTTTGTCCCTTTTTTGTTATAATTGATTTTTGTCAGCCCTTGTGGCCAATAAAAGAATTAATTATAATTATTATTATTGTTTTTTTTGTATTATTTTTGTACTTATATTCTTGTAACATCGTCCGTTTTTCCGTCCTTGTTTCGTATACATTCGATCCTTTTTCCAATGAATCTAATGCTCTTAGCTTAGTTTTTCCTTGGGGCTGGCCAGATTGGAGCAATCTCAAGATTAATCAGCCGAAATTGCGAGGATGATCCGGTTCTTGACTGAAGATTAAAGGCTTCGAATGACCCGTCCGTGTTTTTTGTATCGTCTATCGAGATGTTTTTGGGTTCTTGTCCCATTTTGTATTTTTTCACAAAAAATATGCATGATCCCTATCACACTGGCGCGTGTGCACACACAAGCGCGCACATATACACACGGTTATGTAAGCCTACTGCTTCTTTACCATACCCTACTTAATTGCTTGTGAAGTTTATCCTTCTGCTTAAATTGTAATTATATTTGCGCGTTTGCATGATGAACAGAAGAATACGTGTATGTGAGGGTGTGTGCATGTAAGCGTGTCATGTTTTTGACGTCCATTGACAACAACGTAACTCAGTATTAGCATCTCCCTACAACCGCTTGTCAATTACAGTGTTTTTCTCCTGGCTCCATCTCGCACTAACCCTCACGCCGTTACTCCACCCCCCACTGAAATACAATCCAACAAGTTTTTTTTTGTTTTCTTTATCCAGGTATATTTATAAGGGATGTCAAAATACATTGATTAAACATTGAAAATGAGCCTTAGAGATTAATCTTGGCATATCTCTGTATTACAGATTCTACTGTTAGTATTATTGCATTGTGATAAGAGTTTACTATATTTTACTGGGCGACCCGATTGAGAAATCGGAGGTGAGGGGAAGAGCCATATTTTGGAGTCTTAATGCTCTGTTTTTGACCCGCTATTTGAATGGTGTAAAGCATATGTGAGTAGATATTTCCTCTGGGTCTTTACGTTCTGAATTCAAACACCATCGAAATCAACTTCGCCTTTTAGCTTTTTAGGGTCGATAAAATAAAGTACCAGTTAGGTACTGGAGATGATGTAACTGACTTTCCCACCATCCCTTCAAAATGCTGGTTTCATGCCAAAATTAGAAAGAATTTTGCTGTTACATAATTGTTGACTTCTGTATGGAAACTGATTGCTTAAACTCAGCTCATGCCTGACTGAGCAAAAAAAATTGATCTAACACGTTTCAACCGTGAACGTTTCGACTTTTATTTCAGACGCAATATTTCTCGGATTCCATTATTTAAGTGTGTTATCTAAGTGAGACTTGAGAAAAATTTGACTGCTATTTTCAGCAAGTCGGTTGACTGCTTGGAAAACCATTTGTTAGCTCAGAGGTACTAGTTGTATTCGAAATTAATTGGCAGTTTGTAAACTTCTAATGTAGGTTCTCAATTCCAAGACATATGCTGCGGTGGAAATTCCTTACATTCTATATTTTACCCGTCTCATGAATACAGAGCAATGGTTCTCAAATGGGGACCACATGATCGTTGTGGGGTCTACATAAGATTTTGTTGTTAAAGTTTATGTGCAATAAATTGCTTACCCTTCTATAATGCATAAGATATTTTAACAACTTTTTTTATACAGTTCCTAATGATATTTAATTCTAAAATTATAGGTGCAGGAGTGGCTGTGTGGTATGTAGCTTGCTTACCAACCATATAGTTCTGGGTTTAGTCCCACTGCGTGGCACTTTGGGAAAGTGTCTTCTACTATAGCCTCGGGCCGACCAAAGCCTTGTGAGTGAATTTGGCAGACAGAAACTGAAAGAAGCCCGTCGTATATATGTATATATATTATATATATATATATATATATATATATATATATATATATATCTATGTGTGTGTGTGGTGTGTGTGTTGTGTGTGTGTGGTGTGTATGGGTGTGTGTGTCTGTGTTTGTCCCTCCAGCATCGCTTGACAACCGATGCCAGTGTGTTTACGTCCCCGTAACTTAGCGGTTCGGCAAAAGACACCGATAGAATAAGTCCTGGGGTCGATTTGCTCGAATAAAAGGCGGTGCTCCAGCATGGCCGCAGTCAAATGACTGAAACGAGTAAAAGTGTAAAAGAAGAGTTTTTAAATCATAGAACGGTTATGAAGGTCCATCTGAGTAAAATAGGAATCAAAGGGATTCTTAAGTGTAAAATATGGTTTTGAGAATCATTGATTGTTTCCTTGTGCTCATTCTAAACTACAACAAATTAGAAGCCTGAACCCTTAAATAATATTTTGCTGACGCAGACTACAGCTAATGTTTTCATACAAGGATTCAACCGAAAGTAATGCAAAAGTGGACATAACATTTTTATTGAGTAACATAGGTCATTCAGACGTAAAACGGAAAAGGAAAAAAAAAACAGCAAAAAAACAAACAAAAAAACGATAAAGAGAATAATGTATCTTTTTCAGCATTTTTTCTTTTATTCATAAATTTTTAGTGTAAAGATCATTTACCAACATAACGTGGCAGTCGAATGTTACTGTTATTTAACCCCAGGAAACATCGTCTCCATCTGGCTATACGACACACAATTTGTGTCCATTCGACTGCCACGTTATATTGGCAAATAATCTTTACTCTAGAGTACTGCTACTGAATGTCTCTCGTTGAGAGATTTACAAATAGAAATTTTCCATTTTATTTGATCAGTGACTGTGGAATGCTGTGAAGGGCCGATTTTTTGATAAGATAAAATGCTTAAATAGTCTTGACTATTAATTCTGCCATGAAGGGAAGCCATTGGGCCGGCTGATTTGCAAGATGTAGTCTCACCAGATCATCACAGATCCTCCTCCATGTTTAACAGTTGGAAGAAGGCAGTCTGGGTCAAATGCTTCTTTTGACCCAGACTCGGGTATACTCGGCCGGTGGTCGGAAATAAGGTGAAGGACGACTGGTCCGAGAAACTAACATTCTTCCACTGCTCTAGGGACCAATTCTGTAGGTTTTTACTCCAGTCTAAATGCTTTGGAACGTCTGTTTTTGAAGGTAGTGGTTTTCTGATTGCAATTCTCTAATGAAATCTGGCTTTGTGCAGCTCCCGGCGAACAGTTTTGTGGAAACTGGGTTCTCGAGGTGGTCATTAAGCTCTGCAGTAATTTGGGGAGCTGTACTTTTATGATCCTTTCTTACAATTCGCATTAAAATTTGACGGTCCCTATCTGAAAGTGTTGGTTTTTCTTCCGGAGTTTTCTTTCAACAAGGAGGTTTTTCCTTCTTTCTGAAAAGCTTTCGAGACAGTACTTGATACACCAAACATTTCGGCTGTTTTCGTTATGCTAGCACCTACCATACGAGCACCAAAAAATATGACCTTTTCGAAAGTCCGATAGATCTGTTTAAAAAGGTAATTAAAATTCATTAAAATTTAATGAATTTTAAATACCTTTTTCTCATGATATTTGAAAAGAAAGAGCAATTTTAGCAAAACGTATTAAGCAACATCAATAATAAATAAAAAACAAAAACAAACAAGCTTTTGGCAGTTTTATAGATATTTCAAAATTATGATGCTATGATGCAGGTGTTTCCATTATTTTGTCCATTCCCTGTATATATATATATATATATAATATATATATATATATATATATATATATGTATTTGTCTCTCTCTCTTACATTTACTTCGCATTCTACGTTGATCTGTCCCCTCTCTCTCTCTTCTCTCTACTCATCCTCCTTTCTCTTGCCTCTGATTCTTTGGTCTCGCCTACTCTTCTACTCTTCCCTTCCACTTCATTTCTTTGTCTTGCCTTGCACACAGGTCAATCTTTGACACCCATCCCTTCTCCCCTCTCTAATTCCTTCTTTCTCTCTCTTCTCCCCCTTGTTGCTTTGTCCCTCTTCTCTCTCTCTTCCTTCCTTTTCTTTTCTTTTCTCTCTTCTCCGTCACGTGACTGCTGGCCAAAATCCGCCTTTCGGCTCTGACCAGCGCCGTGACAACATCGTTGTCCTTGTTCGCCGTTAAGGCAATTTTCCAAAATACGCCAGCCAAACTTGTTTGCACTGTTATTAGTCGTAAGACACCTTCTGTTTTTACCATTATGCTTTGTATTTCATGTTTTTGTATTTCATTATTGTTTTCGTTTTTTATATTCGTGTGGCACCGTCCGTTTTGCTGTCCCTGTGTTCGTATGCATTCGATCCTTCTTCCAGGAATCTACGCTCCTAGCTTAGTTTTTCTAATGCTCGTTGCTTAGTTTTTCCCGGAGGGCTGGCCGGATCTAGTAATCTCAAGATTAATCAGCCGAAATTACTACGATGATCCGGTTCTTGACTGAAGACTGAGGGCTTCGAATGTCCTGTCTGTGTTTGTTGTATCGTCTTCTAAGTGTTATGCGTTCTTGTCACAGTTTGTATTTTTTTACATATCATAATATATATATATATATATATATATATATATCTATATATATATATATATATATATATATATATATATATATATTATATATATATATATATATATATATATATATATATTGGGTTGGCAAGAAAGTAATTTCGGCTTTTTAGTGAGAAATAAAAGACATTTTATTTCATACAAAGAATGAACTTTAATCAATTATATATTTTCCATTTTGTTCGATGACGTTTTGCCATATTTTTTGCAACTTCATGATTCCGCGCTCATAGATCATCTGGTCCTTATCAGCCATAAACTGAAGCAAGTGCTATTTCAGGTCATCATCATTATTGAATGTCTTACCAATCAAAGAATTTTGCAAACTTCGAAATAAATGGTAATCTGATCATGCAAGGTCAGGGCTATATAGTGGATGTGACATCACTTCCCAACCAAGCTTCAGTAATTTTTCACAAGTTAGTAAAGACGTGTGTGGTCCAGCTTTGTCATGGTGGAACATGATTTCTTTACGATTTGCCAATTCTGGCCGTTTTCCTTTGATTGGTTCCTCCAGTTTCATTAGTTGTTGACAGTAAATATCTGAATTGATCGTTTGGTTCTTTGGAAGGAGCTCAAAATACACAACACCTTTGTAATCTCACCAAATTGACAGCATGACCGTTTTGTGATGCAATTCAGCAGGACCATGATCGTTTTCGATTGATGTTATTGTAGACAATCCATTTTTCATTACTAGTGATGATTCGTTTCAAAGAAAGCTCGATTTCATTGCATATAACAAATATTGATTCGTTGTGTTACGTGAATGTTTTTCAATTTATGTGGAACCCAAATATCGAGCTTCTTAACGAGTCCGAGACATTTTAAGTGATTTTCAATTGTTGTGTTTGATATATGTAACTTCTTTGCAATCTCTCGCACAGTTATATGACAGCCAGATTCAATTATGGCTTTCATTCGATCATCATCAACTTCAGTAGGTCGACCAGAACGTTGGTTGTCTTTGAGTGAAAAATCTCCAGAGCGGAATTTTTAAAACCATTTCTGACGTGCGTTCTGCAGATCAATCAACACCATAAACTTCACATATCTCTTTGTGAGTCTCAGTAACCTTCTTGCTTTTACAGAAATAACAAAAGCAAAATATAGCG
>NC_042997.1:184253135-184255635 GCF_006345805.1 Octopus sinensis
CCTAGACCATCACCTAATCACCCTTACCCGTCTTGTTACTTAACAACAACAACAACAGCAGCACTAACAGTAGTACTAGTAGTTATTTTTTATTTATTTATGCGCCCTTTTTCAAGCCTGGCCAGGCTCATGGGCCTAGTTTCCCGGTTTCTATGGCGTATGTGTTCCCCAGCTGGACGGGACGTGAGCGAAAGTTGGGGCGAAAGAGTACAACAGGAGTCACCACCACCCCTACCGGAGCCCAGTGGAGCTTTAGGTGTCTTCGCTCAATAAAAGCACACAACGTCCGGTCTGGGAATCGAAACTGCGATCTCCGACCGCGAGTCCACTCAGTGGAATTTGAACTCAGAGCGTAGCGGCAGATAAAATACTGCAAAGCATTTCGCCCGACGTGTTAACGATTCTGCTAGCTAGCCGCCTTAAATAATAATAATAATAATAATAATAATTAATAATAATAATAATAATAATAATAATAATAATAATAATAATAATAATAATACAGGAAGATAGGAAAAACAGCGTTTACTGCAGGGTCTGTACCATCAAAAGAAGAAGTGCAGAGATTTTGGAATAAAATCTGGGCAGAAGAAAAAACACACAACGAAAAGGCCTCCTGGATTGACAGAATATCTACAGAACTGGACCCCTTAGAAGAGCAAAAGTGGGAGGGTGTCAAGGTAGAAGATATAAGATCTGCTCTCAGGAGGTCAAGCAAATGGAAGTCTCCAGGAAAGGATAAAATACTAACTTCTGGCTGAATGCCTTCCCAGAGAGCCATGAACTGCTAACAGAACTGTACAATGATGTTTTGCAACACCCTAGTAGGATGCCTCCTTGGCTAGTTAATGGGTTAACATTCCTGCTTCCAAAAAGTGAAGAAACAAATGAACCAAAAAACTATAGACCCATAACCTGCTTAACAACTATGTACAAAACACTAACATCTGTCCTGACGGAATATACCTATAGTTTTTTTAACAGACAGCAGCATATTCCCTAATGAACAGAAAGGATGTAAACGTGGATCCTACGGCTGTAAAGACCAACTACTCATCAATAAGATGATCTTAGAAGATTGTCACAAACGACACAAAAACTTATCAATAGCCTGGATAGACTATAAAAAGGCTTTTGATAGCCTACCACACATAGCTGGATTAGGAAATGCCTTGAAATGTATAAGATAGCACCAAATCTGCGAAACTTCTTGACTGTAAGTATGAGATCATGGAGAACCACACTAACTCTGAACAGTGACAGTGAATCCCTAAATGCTGGTGATGTAAAAATTTCGTGTGGCATTTTCCAGGGTGACTCACTGTCACCACTCCTCTTTTGTTTATCCTTAATACCTCTCTCAAAGCTGCTCAATGATGCGCAGTACGGGTATAAAATGTTTGATAAAAATATAAATCATCTCGTTTACATGGATGATTTAAGCTTTTTGCAAAAAATGATCAACAACTCAAGGCTTACTAGCGATAGTCAAACAATTCAGTGACGACATCAGAATGCAATTCGGCCTCGATAAATGTGCAAAGGCTACCCTTATCAAAGGAAAAATGACAGAAACATCTAACGTTAACCTTGACCAACAGAATGTCATAAAAGAACTAGACCCAGCGGAGAGCTACAAGTACCTAGGGATAATTGAAGGGAACGGAATAAGGCATTCAGAGATGAAGGAAAGGATCAGGAGAGAATGCTATCGAAGAGTGAGAGCAATACTCAAGACAGAGCTGAATGCAAGAAACAGGATCGAAGCAATCAATGCATTAGCTATACCAGTCGTGACTTACAGTTTCAATATTGTTAACTGGTCAATTACTGAATATGTCAGCTCGACAGAAAAATAAGGAAACTGTTGACAATGCATAGAATGCACCACCCTAAGGCAGATACAGAACGACTCTATCTGCCAAGAAAAGAGGGAGGCCGTGGTCTTTTGCAACTGGCAATAACAATGAAGATTGCTACAATTGGCCTAGACACCTACCTGAAAAACTCTGAGGACTGGATGCTAAAACTTGTCTCAAAACATGAAAACAGAAAGCATCATACTCAGTCACAAAACAGCAAAGGAATATCTAAGTGAATTCCGAATACAACCAATTTCGGAATTAGAGATAGATATACAAGAAACAAGCACAGAAAAAGCTAGGCGCATGAAAACCCGTGCCAAAACTGCGGCCTTAGATATTCTGAATAATAAATGGCAAGAAAAACCTCTCTATGGCAAATACCCAAGAGAGCGAATAATGCAGATATCGACAAAGCCCTGACCCATCAATGGCTAATGGCCTCTGGCTTAAAATCTGAAACAGAGGGGTTTATCATAGCAGCTCAAGATCAATGCCTACCAACAAGAAACTACCAGGCCAACATATTAAAGATCAGAAGCAGTCCAACGTGTCGTGTATGCAAGCAACAAAATGAAACCATTGACCATGTGGTCTCCAAGTGCAGTCTTCTAGCGCCTACAGAGTATCTCAACAGG
>NC_042997.1:184260635-184268135 GCF_006345805.1 Octopus sinensis
TTTGTCTGTCTTTGTTTATCCTCTCTGTGTTTATTCCCTTGTGAGTAGTAAAGAAATAGGTATAATATTTGAAGATGTCAGTGAGTGAAAAAATTTCGTCAGGCATTCGATGTATATTTATGATTTCCTTAAACTCTCATTTTAGATTTCCTTATTTCTTTTCTGGTTTTTGAATGAGAAGAGATAAGTCACAGTCGTAGTTTCAAATATCTGTTTATGTTTGTGTTTTTGTATTAGTTTTGTTGGCTGATTTTTGAAAAGCGTTTGATAAACGAATTTGATTACTGTAGAATTGTGGACGTGCGACTACTTGGTGGTATATTTTGGGTACAAATATTGGGGGTTCAAATTTTAGCACAAGGCCAGCAATTTCGGGGCAGGAGATAAGCCAATTTCATCGATTCCACTGCTCATCTGATACTTATTTTATCATCGACCTCCGATAGGATGAAATACAAAGTCGACGGAATTTGAACTCGAACATAAAGACGGACGAAATGTCACCAAGCATCTTACTCGGCTTGCTTACAATTCTGCCTGTTCGGTGCCTTAGTTGGACACAAATATTGATCAGGTTTCTGCTGTTCCTTTTTTTCTATTTTCTTTGTTATATCCTTTTTTATTGTTTTATTTGTTATGTGGGTGTTGTCATATTGTGTCTGAGATAACACCAAACAAACTAACAATTTCAGGTGTATTGTTGGGATTGTGTTATATTACATATATTTAGAAGATTCTATGTCTATTTTGTTGAGTGTATGCACTGCAGTATCTTTGTTGTGGATTAATCTGTGTAAATCCTACAAATTTAATTCTTTCTCTTGAAATTTAATTTTTTCTCTTGGAATTTAATTTTTTCTCTCGTGGTTTCATTAGAACTTTTTCAGTTTTTGAAAGTATTTTCTTTCGTTCAATAATGTCTGAGTTTGCTGTGAGGAGGATGCGCTAGTAATCAGAGGCAAGATGGGGAATTAATTGCCGTATGTTTATAATGATTAAATGTGATCAGAAGAAAGAGCTGATTGGAGAGGAGTTGCAATTCGTTTGACGAGAAATGTAGATATATTAGTGTGAGTTGTTTATAATGAAAAAAAAAGACCAATAGCTTACATTTAATGAATTTGATGTGATTATGTTCCCTCTTCTTGTATTATTGGTTTTGTACTATTCTCTTTACTCTTTTACTTGTTTCAGTCATTTGACTGCGGCCATGCTGGAGCACCACATTTGTCGAGCAAATCGACCCGGGGACTTATTCTTTGTAAGCCCAGTACTTATTCTATCGGTCTCTTTTGCCGAACCGCTAAGTGACAGGGACGTAAACACACCAGCATCGGTTGTCAAGCAATGCTAAGGGGACAAACACAGACACACAAACATATACACACGCATACATATATATATATATATATACATATATACGACAGGCTTCTTTCAGTTTCCGTCTACCAAATCCACTCACAAGGCATTGGTCGGCCCGGGGCTATAGCAGAAGACGCTTTCCCAAGATATCACGCAGTGGGACTGAACCCGGAACCATGTGTTTGGTAAGCAAGCTACTTACCACACAGCCACTCCTACTAGTATACGAACTGGCAGAATCGTCATTACACTTCGGACAAAACTGCTTAACGACGTTTCTTCTAGTTCCTTACATTCTGAGTTCAAATATCGCCGAAGTCGATTTTGTCCTTCATCCTTTCGCTGTCGATAAAATAATGTATCACTCAAGTAATGGGGTCGAAGTAATCGACTCTTTCATCCCCTAGCCTTGTGCCATAACTAGAAAGAATTATTTTTATACTAAGATGTACTCTGTGAATTAATCTTCTGACAAGAGTGTTTGGAAATATCTCAGCATTGCGGGAAGATTTGTGGTGTTGAAAGCAGTGTGTATAAGTGTTGGTGTGTATAAGTTTATGTCATGTTACTGAATCTGATGTTTCATTTTGAAATAATCCTGTATTTCTGATGAGTTGTTATGCCGGATTCATGTTCAAGTATTGTTTGCAGTATTTAAAAAAAATATATAATGAAACTTTCATGAGGATTACGTTATCAATTATATATTTCCTTTATTAGTCAGAAGGGAATGATTGGCTGATAATTCCTGAAGCTTTGACAACCACAAACCTACAATTTTGTTGGCTAGAAATATTTCCAGTGCTAAAGGGTTGCTAACTCATTTGAATTTACTCAGCATACAAAGAATGACATAGAACATATTGGACAGTCAATAATTTCAATAGGAAATTTCGAGAAAGAGATCTGTAAATATAGTAAAGAATCAAAACAGCCATCTTTGTATCATACTAAATGCATACACACTGTTGATAAGCCAGTTACATCTGTATTTTACCCAAGGTAACATTTCATATGGTTTTGCTGTATTATTTATTGTGCATATCTGGCGCTCTCATTGGCTGCGGCTGGGAAGAATTTTCATCTCTCTCTGATATTTATTTATGTGTAAAAACAAATATATGTGTTTTTAACACAGAAAATTCATAAGAGATGTTATATCAAGACAAATACTGCAGTAACTGGCCTATCAACAGCGTGTCGGGCTCACAATCATGAGGTAGTGAGATCGATTCCCTGACCGGACTGTGTATTGTGTTCTTGAGCAAGACACTTTATTTCATGTTGCTCCATTTCACTCAGCTGTAGAAATGAGTTGCGATGTCACTGGTGCCAAGCTGCATTGGCCTTTGCCTTTCGTTTGAATAACACGGGTGGCGTGAGAGGGGAGGCTGGTATGCATGGGCGACTGTTGGTCTTCCATAAACAACCTTGCCCAGACTTTTGCCTAGGAGGGGAACTTTCTAGGTGCAATCCCATGACCATTCATGACTAGAGGAGGTCTTTACTCTTTTTTTTTTACCCTTTATGCTTGCTTTAATTAAACACTGCTTGAATTGTTTATGTCGGATATCAAAGAATGATTAATACAAATTTTCAAGTCGAAATGTTTTATTTTACTGAAAATTAATTATGAAAGCGCAACTCGAGAAATAACATTATTCAGTTACAGTAGAACTGTCTAGACTACTGAAAACATGTTAGAAAACACCAGGAATATCAGAAAGAACAGTTTCTAACAGTCTAAAATATCATCAATGGCGTTTGGCATTATTTGATATTGACTTAATTGATTAAATTTATATTCAATTTCACAGTTATTGTTCTTTGAGTGTTGTTGTTGTTGTGATAGTGATGGTGTATCTGAAAATTAACTCTGATTGTGCAGACCATGGCTGTGCAAGTGGTTGACCGATAGTCCAGGTGTAACTAGTTATCATATTTTTCAGGTGTAGGTGTTTGTCGTGTAATCCATTTACTCTCTCAGTCATCGCCGAAGACTTCATAGGTTTATATAAATGTAAGGTGGCGAGCTGGCAGAAACGTTAGCACGCCGGCCGAAATGCGTAGCCGTATTTCGTCTGCCGTTACGTTGTGAGTTCAAATAACGCCGAGGTCGATTTTGCCTTTCATCCTTTCGGGGTCGATAAATTAAGTACCAGTTACGCACTGGGGTCGGTATAATCGACTTAATCCCTTTGTTTGTCCTTGTTTGTCCCCTCTGTGTTTAGCCCCTTGTGGGTAGTAAAGAAATAGATTTATATAAATGTATTACAATATTGCATCATTTTACTAGAATTTTTTTTTTCTTTTCGTATAACAACAACAGCATCAGCTGCAACAACAACAACAATAACAAAAATCCCCAAAAATTGAGTTCTCAAAACACCCGAGTGTTTTGAGAAATCAATTTGAGAGTGTCTGCGTGTTTTGAAAGCTACAATGACCATCGTCTTTACAACTGCCTGACTTCTAAAAATAGCAGCTAGGCACACTCAACCCACACCTAACTACCTTTAAAAGAAATATCACGTGGGACTAGTCCTCCAACTTCAGAGGGTCACATCTGAAATGCTTTTGATTATACCCTCTAACTGATCGAGGCTGTTCTCAGGTAAACGATAGAATAAATATAATTTTCTGGTTATTCATTTAGCGCAGTAAAGAGATTCGAACTGCCCACATTTTGCTAACCTGCCTAGAGTTACTGTGATATTTCTTTTTGAAACTGCAGTTAAGAAATGATTCTCAATATTGTCTTTATCAATGTCTTCTGATATTTTCTCTGGTGATTTATTTTCTGAAATTCATGTATTCAGCAAAGTAAATCTTCTGAATTCAAACTGTAAATATACACATCGCAGCTTATTTTATCCGAATTAATCCTAAGATTAATTAAATACTCCGATCTGAATCGGAATTCGAAATTTTGTTATTATTAAAATGTGATTTAAAAATACAACTTTCTGATTGAATTGCATTATAAGTTCTATTGTATTTTAAGTAGCAGACTAGTAGTCTCTTGTTATACTATATAAGCTGTTGATATCTTCCTTTGTTTAATTTGTAGCTTTAACGGAAACAATGATTTCAAATAGACTAGAGTAAAGAGTCTCTAGACCTTGGCTTGTCGAATTATACGGAATCGATAATTAAATTAGTATTTCTGTTGATTATATCTCGACCGTTTTGGAACACGCCACACACATACGTTCATATATACACATACTCTCACACATAGATGCAACGACGCATATATTAAGACTCATATAGACACATATATAAGAAATAGCTTTGTTATAAACTCCACAGAAAATTTTCATAAAGAAAAGGTTGTTAACAAAATAAGAGATACACGAACAGACAAAAGTTATATGTGCGCATGTGTGTATGTATGTGTGTGTGTGTGTGTGTGTGTGTGTGTGTGTATAAGCATGTATTTGTGAGTTTACGCGGAAATAAATATTTCTGTGTACTTGGGGCCTTTTTGAGTTGTTTGTATATGTTTTATTTTTAATTTTTATTATTTGAATTCTTCCAATTAAGTAGAGACCTAGTTTCAAATAAACAAAACTACTACGCTGCACTTTTGATGACAACAACGGCGAAGAGTTTCGTGATGAACAGATAACATTTGTAAAGTGCGTGTTAGCTTGTCACTTTCTTTGCCTGAAAAGCCCAGTTTTTCGAAATGGCCACTTAAACATTTACTAACATAGCTTCTGAATTTATAATAGTAACTGTCGGTTTCGAAGTGGTTGTCTCACTGATTTTCATAAAAAGGCTCACAACTACAGAAGGGCTGACCTCTATAGCTCTATATAATGTTTCTTTTCTGTTCAAAGGAACTATATCAGACTTGTTATATCTGAACTTGGCGGAAGTTTTGACGAGAATATTCCACTGATATTCCTTCGGTTGAAGTGTTTCAGTAGGGCACTGGGGTCAATGTAATCGACTTACTTCTCCACTAAAATGCTGGACTTGTGCCAAAGTTTGAACGAAACGTTATTGTAGTTGTTGCTTCGGCCCCGAGTCAGACATATTTCAGCAACCGTGACAATCCCATCATCTTCCTGTACAGCTAGAACTACATTATCTAAGGCAGTTCTAGATGTCGCTCCATTCTTAAAACAATAGTATGTGGCTTGATAAAATTGAGCAATTTGGCTACTATTTCTAGCTGGTCGAACAACCAATTGCTTAAAAGTCATTTGTTAGGCTCATTGCAGTGATTTTGATGTAACTACATTATCTATTGTACATTATTTATATTATTTACATTCAACGGATATTTGTTCTCACCGTGTTTGTTGTTAACACAACGTTTCGGCTGATATACCCTCCAGCTTTCTTCAGGTGTCCTGGGGAAATTTCGAACCTGTGTTCTCATTCCTAAGGTATTTTCTTCGATGTTACTATAATAATAATAATAATAATAATAATAATAATAATAATAATAATAATAATGATGATAATAATAATGATAATAATAATTATTATTATTATTGTTCAGGTCACTGCTTGGAATCGAATTTGGAATCTTGGTGTTAGTAGCCTGCACTCTTAACCACTACGCCATATGCCCGTGGGCATAGTGGCGTAGTGGTTAAGAGCGCGGGCTACTTACCCCAAGATACTGAGTTCGATTCCAAGCAGTGACATGAACAACAACAACAATAATAATAATAATAATAATAATAATAATATAATAATAATAATAATAACAATATCGAAAAAAAAAAACCTTAGGAATGGGAATCCAGGTTCGGAATTTCCCCCAAGACACCTGATGAAGGCTTGGGGGGTATATCAGCCGAAACGTTGTGTTAACAAACAAGATGAGGACAAATATCCGTCAAATGTAAATAATGTAAATAATGCACATAATTCCTCATCTCTTAAATATAGATCTGTATTATCTATTGTAGTTCTAGATGTCCTTCCACTCTTTAGACAAAAGTATGTGTTTTGAGAGAATTTGACAATTTGGCTATTATTTCTTGTAGGTCGAGGAACTAATTGCATATACTCTTTCGTAGGCTCATTGCAATCGTTTTGTTGTAACTACATTATCTAATGCATTTCTAGATGCCCTTCCATTCTTTATTCAAAATTACGTGGTTTGATAGAATTTAGCTACTCTTTCTAGCAGGTCGAGTTACTAATTGCGTAGAGATTCCTTGGGAAGGCTCATTGCAGTTGTTTTATTGTAACTATATCATCTAATGTAGTTCTAAATTTCCTTCCATTCTTAAGATAATAGCATGTGGTTTGAAAAAAAAAAATAGCAATTTGGCTACTATTTCAAACAGGTTGAAAAACTGATTGATTGCATGGTGGCTCTTTGGTAAGCTCGTCGCAGTTGATTTTTTGTTGACGATGATGATGATGTAATTTCTGATATTTATTTTTTGTTACACAATGTCACCATTATTGCTATACAATCTCTCAACACTGCTTAACCTAACGCCAACATAGTTCCTTCTTTCTTCGTAATCAGTTCCAAACATCTGTTAGAATGTTTAAACAATACCCAGTAACACTCACTCCACCCTAGAATATCACCACCAGTGTCAACCACCACCACCGCCGCCGCCGCCGCTACCACCACCACCACCACCACCACCATCACCACCATCACCACCACCACCACCACCACCACCACCGCCGCCGCCACCACCACCACCACCAGTGTCACCATCACCACCACCAGTGTCACCACCACCACCACCACCACCACCATCACCGCCACCACCGCCGCCACCACCACCATGACTCAAATGCCAACACGACTCTTAAACTTAAAATGTGCGCAAGATATTCAGTGAAAGAAAAACAAAAGCCTTGATCTATCTTCAGATTATCTCAACACGCAGCTGATTATGTGATATTATAAATCTCCTGGCAGTAACAATGATTATAAAGAGGTTTCGAGTCACGTTCATAGAGGTTGTTTGACTTTTGACATTCTGTTGCTTTTCATTCTTTTAGATACTAGATATTTTTCTTTCCTTTTAATTTTACTGTATATATATATATATATATATTTATTTTTTTTTAATTTGCATTTTTTCCCCCCTTCCACTTCTTTGTTCCTTGTTAATCAATTGTCATTGTGGTTTGGCGGATTTCTCA
>NC_042997.1:184270635-184303135 GCF_006345805.1 Octopus sinensis
GAAGAAGAGCAGCTTTGCCAAAATCCTTTTCAAGTTCTCTCATTCTTACGAGATTAAAACTGTCCACATTCAACTTGAATGTATCTGTTGGAAAAACTCAAGGGAAGAATAAATTCCATAGTATGATAATTCTGGATGAGCAGGAATGTTTAGTGTTGGTGGTGGGATTGAGATGTGATATACAAATCTGGTGGGACAAGTAGGCTTTGGTTGAAAAAGAGTATGCCGCTAACTGCTTTAGAAGAGCAGAAGTCACCTTAGTAATGATATGAAAAGCAGAGAGAAGAAAAAACAGTACGTAGTGAGCTAACTGCTGAAATATGTTAGTGATTGTGTCTTTGTCAAACAGTCGAATAACTTCATCTTAGACATAGTCTAAAATGTTGTTGTGTGTAACAGGCGTATTATTGCTTACATATGATCAGTACTCCTGTATTGGTCTTACATGATCTTTGTACTTTCTTGCACTAAAGAAGGATCTTAAATTCTGTAACGCATTTTTGATAATGTTATAATGTTCCTATTGACTACATGCTTTTAAAGTTAGTGTTGATGAATTCAATATATCACTGATATGAGATATTTAGGTTGCTTATAGATAATCCTTTCTACTATATGCACAAGGCCTGAAGTTTTTGGGGCAGGGCTGGTCGGTTATATCGACCCCAGTGCTCAACTGCTATATATTTTATCGACCCGAAAGGATGAAAGGCAAAGTCGACCTCGGTGGAATTTGAACGTAAAGACGGACGAAATACCGCTAAGCATTGTCCAGCGTGCTAATGGTTCTTTCAACTCGCCGCTTTAGGTTGCATGTTGATAACGATCTCATAATTATAGAATTATATACAATGATGGTAGAATCTCTTTTTGCTTCGACGAATAAGGGCTTAGAAATACAAAGCTGAAAGAAAAAAACAAAACAAAACGAAATACCGACCGTCACCATATGGTCTCCTGAGTGCGGAATCAAAGCTGAAGGCTTTTCAGTAGCATCCTCTACTTGCCCCTGTCGCCTCTTTCTGTACCTCTACTGGTTTCATGAATAAAGTGTGATGGTATGTGATGCTAGCACAGTAGAAAACAGTTTAATATATTGGGTTGTCCGGAAAGTTCGTGCCGATTTATAGTAGCTTACCTTTCAACTTAGTTTAGAACATGGTTCAGTTCATAAAATAGGATTTGACTACACCTCCATTTAGTGCACAGTTTAAACTATCTTTTCATGGAAGAAGGTTTATGTTCCTATAACCTGTGTTAATTCTGCAACCCTTTAAAATGGAAGATAAGAAAGTTCATTTTCAGCACTTGATGCTTTGGAAACCAGACAAAAATTGCTGCAGCTCGGTTGAGATGTGTTACCCCACCCTCCATATTCACCTGATATTGCTCCTTCGGATTTCCACTCATTCAGATCTCTGCAGAATAGTCTTAATGGTAAAAATTTCAATTCTTTGGATGACGTAAAAAGATACCTTGATGAATTCTTTGCCATGAAACCACCCCAATTCTGGGAAGAGGGTAATTTCAAGTTAAAGGAAATATGGAGACGCATTGTGCAACAAAATGGTTCATATTTGGTTGATTGATACTGCAATAGCAAGTATTTATTGACCTTTTTCTTTCCTTTAAAAATGGACACGAACTTTCCTGACAACCCAATTCTTGGGGTAGTATATTATGGTTGCATAAAGAAATACAGTGTTCTTACACGTCATTAAAGAGATCAGAAAACTTTACCTAATTTGGAAGGCCAAAGAACTCGTAGGCAGTGCGATGCTCAAAAAGTGTCCATTGCTTTTCTGATGCTAATGTTGTATGCATCAAAGTGGTGCGGATAATGCCTCTCAGTGGTAGAAGCGGATAACTTTCTCCACGAATTGATGCAGCTGCCATTATAGGAAAAGACGCTGCACGTCTGTTAGTAAACAACTTGTGGAAGTTGTGATTTCATGCTTTGGTTGTGTATGGAATATAGAAAGCTATGTCTAGGAGGATGGTTTTGAATACTTGATTAAATGTTTCAGAAGGGTTAAGGAAGAAATATTTACAGTTAAAAGCAGTCAAAATTAAACTGATTGATCTCTCAAGAATTAACCGACTTGATTACTAGCGAGTTCATGGATAAAATTGTTGTACGGTAGGAAGATGCCCGTTGTGTTTTCTCTACCAGGTAATCGAGCAATCGTAAAAGACTTTAATGCTTGGTTAAATGTTGGTTTCAGGGGTTAGAAAAATATCATAAATGTGTGTGTGTGTTTGTGTCTTTGGAGAGGTGGTGGCTGTTAGAGAAAGAAGTTGGAGTAAAATACTTACTGGTGCAGGGAGTGGAGGCTTGGGAACAATTTGGTTTATTTTCCAGATATGGTAGTGAGGGAAGTGCAACGAACAAGAGGAAATTTGAATCGCATATAATCGTTGTTAGGTTGATTACGTGCATGCCATAGGTGTGTTTGTCTTCTCAGTTTAGTTACATTTGTGCAGTGTCGTACAGGGTTGTTGTGAACTAAATAATTAAATTGGCAGCTAACAAATGCCGTATACTTCAGAGGCATTACAAGTTCAATCCATCTGGAAGGATTCCGCACAGTTTCCGTCTATACTACTTCACTCACACGGCTTAGATTCACCTATAGCTATGGTACATGACAAGGTACCATAAATTGGCATCGAACGGACTGGGGACACATGATAACGATGCGGGGTTCTTAAAAACTTAACCATATAATTGCTAATATAAGCACACGCACGCGTAAATTATGTTTATGTATGTGTATATTTAAGTGTGTGTTTATGTGTAATGCGTATACGTGTGTGCATACATACGCACTTACATGTATAAATATACTAAGTACGCGCTGACATACGCGCATTCACGCATACATGTAAATTCATTCGTATAATTTGTATACACCTATGCTCATATACACACATACATGCATACACGCATAAATACACACAATTTCAAGTACATACATATGAAAATACATAGACAGATACATACAGGCAAACGTACGACACACACACACACACACAACACACACATATATATATATATATACATGTATACAGACATATATATATATATATATACATGTATAGAGCACACACACACATACGCACGTATATTAGATACATGCAAAGATGCATACATAAATGCGTAGAAGTACGAAAATACAAATACATACATAAATACATACGTACATCATATACACATACATACATACATACATACATACATACATACGTACATATGTATGTGCGTATGATGTATACATACATACATAAATGCATACATCATGCACATACAAACAGATGTACATACATACATGCGTAGACATATGCTTACACACAAGTATACAAATACACACATAAACGCACGCATGCACACATACACACGCAAACACACACATACACACACACACACACCAACACACACACTCAGAAATAGCAAGATTTTTCGGTATTTTAGGAACTAAAGAAAGTAATTTCGGGAGATGACATCAAAGTCTGGTTAATTGGTTGTCTTAATTGCTGCTTCGTGAGCATGTGCGTGTGTGTACGTACTTGTTTCTGTATGTGTATGCTTGTTTGTGTGTATGTGTGTATGTGTGTGTGTGTGTGTATGTACTTATGCGTGAGCTTTCGTGCGCTGCGTGTGCCTATGTCCATGTGTGTATTTTCGTGTGTCTATGTGTATGCAATTGTTTGCGTATATGTGTATGAGTACGTGTAAATAGGTATCTATGCATATGTGTATGCGTATATATATGTGCGTGTATTTGCATGCAAGAATATGTATAGATGTGTGTTTGTATGTGTGCCTACTTGCCTTTGTGTTTGTGTGTGTGCGTGTGTGTGTGTGTGTGCGCGAGAGTGTGTATGTGTGTGAGTGTGTACGTGTTCTTCACTTTATTTTTGAAACATTAATTAACACATCGCCAAGAGCATACAGATTCATTTATAGTACTCCTCTGTACCGCATGAGAGAGAGAGAAAGAGAGAGAGAGTGAGAGAAAGAGAGAGAGAAAGAGAGACAGAGACAGAGAAATTGAGAGAATTAAGGGGAGAGGAATTGAGAGAAAGAGGGAACAGAAAAGAGAGAAAGAGATAGCCAAACTGAAAGTGAGAGAGCAAGAGAGAAAGGGAGAGAACAAAGAAAGAGGGAAAGAGAGAAAGAGCAAGAAATAGAGGAAGAGAGACAGCAAAGAAAGAGAGAAAGTGACAAAGAAACAGAACAAGAGAAAGACTATGAGGGAGCACGAGAAATATAGTGGATGGGAGAGATAGATAGAAGATAGATAGATAGATAGATAGAGAGAGAGAGAGGGGGAGGGAGGGAAAGAGAAAAAGTGAGAAATAAAAAGAGTAAAAGAGTCGGGGAGGTTAAAACAAATGGTGAGTGGGAGAAGAAAAATGTTCAGAAGAGAGAAATATATCGAGAGGGAGAGAGAGGAGAGAGAGAGAGAGAGAGAGAGAGAGAGAGAGAGAGAAAGATGGAAGGAGAGAGAGAAAGATGGAGGGAGAGAGTGACAGAGAGATAAGGGGAGAGAGACAGTGTGACTGCGAGAAAGAGAGAATGAAAAATTACTGAAATAGAACAAAAACTATCAGTACACCACCACCACCACCACCACCACCACTACCACAGCGTTAACGACGACAACATGAACAAGAGTAACAAACCATAGCAACACCAATAATACCTGTAGCATTCCCGCAATATTTCTTCCTCAACGAGCAATCAGACAAAGACAGGATCACTCCCACTCGCCATGATTGGTTCAGATCAATTTATATGCTAATAATAGAATACTTGAATATATTTCGGCCTTGAATCAGAAATGAATTTCTATATGAAGGTAGAATCAATGGAATTCACAAACTAGACCTAATCTATAGTTTACAAAGTCAAGCTAACATATGCATGTACCCAGAAGACCGAACCAGAATATGAGAATATGCAATGTACGAAACTATTCATCCAAGCTATCTCAATGGTGAATTTCTTCTCTCAAACACTAGAAGAGCCTCCAAATGCCCGATAAACCACAGACATATACCTAAAACACCTGCCTGAAATCTGAAATAATGGCCGCGCTCACCATCTGCAGTTACTTGTAGTAGGACTGCCAAATCCTCAGAATGTAGAAACGGGGTAAAATTATCACAGTTATAACTGAATACAACTACACTAACTCAGTATAGCTTAAACCAACCACCGTCTTATGATATTTGAGACGGTGTCATCTGTGACACTGTCAACCTATCACTTTTTTCTCTCTGTCTAACCTGTGATTCAGAATCCTATACTACCACATTTCAAAAATACAGGATTACTTCAATAGCAAAAAAAGTCACACACACCTTTCAAACGTATACCTATTTTTTTTTACTACCCACAAGGGGCTAAATACAGAGAGGACAAACAAGGACAGACAAACAGATTAAGTCGATTATATCGACCCCAGCGCGTAACTGGTACTTAATTTATCGACCCAGAAAGGATGAAAGGCAAAGTCAACCTAGGCGGAATTTGAACTCAGAACGTAACAGCAGACGAAATACCCATTCCTTTACTGCCCACAAGGGGCTAAACACAGAGAGGACAAACAAGGACAGACAAACGGATTAAGTCGATTACATCGGCCCCAGTGCGTAACTGGTACTTATTTAATCGACCCCGAAAAGATGAAAGGCAAAGTCGATCTCGGCGGAATTTGGACTCAGAACGTAGTGGCAGACGAAATACCGCTAAGCATTTCGCCCAGCGTGTTAACGTTTCTGCTAGTTCGCAAACGAATACCAACACCAGCTTTTCCTCCTCGTGCTTTCTGCTTTAATATGTTTCAACACTGTAGAACGGTAATTTACTTTGCTTTTATTACATATCATGTGGTCAGTGAACATTTGAAAATCATTATTGAAACCGAAGCTAAGCATAGTAAGAATAGTATCTGGTTAGGAGTGAAAGTTGCAAAAACAGAAATCGAAAATAAACATCCCTCCAAAGCATTGCATTATCTAATTTTGTAAGTTGCATTAAACAGCTTCAGGATATGGTAAAGACTCATCATTGACAACATACAAAAATATTTTGTCATTGTCATTTAATATATTTCATTTGATATATTTCTTGAACACCCTTTTGAACAATCCGGCTCTTGATTAGCAGGGCAATAATTATCCCCAAGATAATACCATCAAAACGCTTATCCGCCGGTTCATTACAAATTGCTTTCAAAGTATTATCCAACAGAATGATTGAATATTTAAAAACAACAACAGCAGCAACAAAACAGCAAATAACGCAAAAGAAAAAAACAAAAACCCCCAATTAATTTAGTTCTTGCAGAATAAAAGGAGTGTATTTTTAAGTTCTACAGGGCATTGACCAGCCCCTTGTCAATAAAATGGTACTGGGTGATATAAAAGTACGCAGAAGAACCTTTTATGTGCTCGAATAGTTTACAAGGTCTTTGATTCTACCTCTCATGGTTGGCTTACTAAAGTGGAAGTGTATCAATTTCTTGATACTATATGAAGTTCATTAAGACAAAAATGGAAGCAACGGCAGATAGTCCTTATGAATACTGCGACTGCTGTCGCTAGCCGTATAGGAATATTCTTTTATTCTTTTATTCCTTTATTTGTTTCAGTCATTTGAGTGCGGCCATGCTGGAGCACCGCCTTTAGTCGAGCAAAACGACCCCCAGGACTTATTCTTTGTAAGCCTAGTGCTTATTCTATCGGTCTCTCTTTTGCCGAACCGCTAATTTACGGGGACGGAAGCACACGAGCATCGGTTGTCAAGCGATGTTGGGAGGACAAACACAGACACAAACACACACACACACACACACACACACACACACACACACACACACACACACACACACACACACACACACATATACATACGACGGGCTTCTTTAAGTTTCCGTCTACCAAATCCACTCACAAGGCTTTGGTCGGCCCGAGGCTATAGTAGAAGACACTTGCCCTATGTGTCACGCAGTGCGACTGAACTCGGAACCATGTGGTTGGTAAGCAAGCTACTTACCACACAGCCACTCCTGCGCCTATAATATGTAGAAGAATTTTCTAAAGGGACAGTCTATTTGATCTGTGAGTGATTAATAATAGAAATATTCGAAGTACTATAGAGAGAGCGAAAAAAAACCCTCAAAAACAAAAAGAAAAAAACACCCGACTCATTAATATTTTTTCAGCGATTTTATGCTACAAATAAATGACGCCTTGAGAGTTTCTTCTGTATTGTCAATCAATTTAGTCAGAACACTAAGATTTCCTTTGGATTGGAAACTAGAAGATGATAGTATAACGGAGCGGATTGCTCACACGGTTCTATGTATGCATCTCCTGAAATCAAAATGAGAACTACTTTCATCGATTTCAACACTGTGGAAAGAGCAAAGATCATGGACGTCAGCGCTCCTACTCTGACTAAAACAATAAAGAAACAAAAATATTAAAAAAATCTATGGGAATCGAACTTGGGTCTCAAACATAATTCACACCACATTAGCTTCAGTTGTGAAATTCATTAGTTTCTGCACTTCTCGTCTTCTTGAAGAAGTTGTGAGTTTTGTGTAATATCGTTGATAACTTAGCCTTAGATCTTATCTTAGTTCTTTTGAAAGAGTCAGTAATAAAAATAGTCAGCAGACAGACTAAATAGCAAAAGTTAATGAAGAGGCGAAGTGATTCTGAAATCTATGTTTGGTTGAAAGCCAGAACGAAAGAGTTGAGTAAATTGGTTGTATCTGTCTCGTCGGTGAAAAAAAAAATGAAGCAAGTAAAATAAATAAACAGAAAAAGCGCTATTTAAAGAAATATGATGGCTACTGATACTTAAGATCATAATCAATTTTTAGCTTTATGTATTCCTGTCACAATTTCTCAACTCACTCACATGGTTACTTTTAAGAGGCAATTCTCTGAACAGAAATATTTATTTGACCATAACCCTAATTAGCGGAAGCTCGCTATCTTCAGCTTCAACTTGAAATAATTGCCGTCACCTTGGAGACGCTGCTTGTACGTTTGAGTGTGTTTCAGTATATATATATATATATACATATATATATATACATACACACGTGTGTTTGTGTATATATAATGTGCGTATGTTTATTCGTATGTGTGTTTATGTATGTATACTCTCTCATCTTACTCGCTTTAGTTAGAGTACAGAAAAATCAAAAGTGTAGACCGCCAAGACATAAAATCTTGAAACTATGATAGTGGAATTTTATGTAAGAACAGCTTCTGGTAAATAGAGTCTCCACTAAGATTGGCAGGCTGAGGAAAAATCGATGCTTCCTTTCAACAATTTGTAACTGTTAACTTGGATTTTATTCATGGTATTAAATACCATTGAAATCTTATCGCAGAATATCACTCTTCTGCAATGTAATTATGGCCAGGAACTTTCTGCATCTGGATAACAATAATTGTTATTTTATAGCCGAAAAGGATCTTAAATAGAAACCTTTCCAATATTTATCACAGACAATGGGCTTCAGAATATGGAGTCAGCAATCATTGAAGTTTTCTGATTGAAGAGGAAAAAGAGGTAGTGGTAGTAATAGTAGGAATAGTAGTAGTACAACAACAACAACAGCAGCAACAACAACGATAATAGTAATAATTATAACAACACCAGCAACACTAAATATTGTTTACACAGTCAGTTTATTAAACGATAGTAACCACAGAACACAAAGAAGATAATAAAATAGCTAAAATATAGAACTTCTTAAAGCATGACAGGAAAACTAGTTTTATAATTTGAAGGAATATATCGCGAATACCTTAAAATAGAAGGGTAACTCCTTCATCAAGTTTCGATTCCTAGTTGCTATTGGCTTATGTTGCTATTCCTAGTTGCTATTCTTTTATGTTGCTAGTGGCTTTGAGAAAAGCACGAGGCTCATCAACTCATTTTTTCTTAATTATGACCAAGTATGTTAGCACCGTTTGAAATAACAATGTTTCATGCAGCAGTTGTCTCCGGTACTTTTTTTAATACACCACTCATTTTTTAAAATTGTCACATCAATCTGTGCTCGTTCACCAAAGTGCTATATCTTGTCTAGCTATTCTAAGGTCTTGCAGTAGCAGTTAGACTATAATCAGCTGATGAGATCTTATAATATCGAAACATGTTCGGTGTTATCACGGTACTGTTATATCCCATTCTCATTGCATTCTGTAATCAAATTTTATTAATTTTAATTCCGAACTTGCCGTCCCTATTTTCCTAGTCATTAAGTTATTGGTTTTTCTTATAACTACCGGTGTAAAATGTGCAATTTAGCATAAACTATACGTTCATGTATAGTTTTACGATTCTATTTTGTCCATACACACACACACACACACACACACACGCACACACACGCACACACACGCACACACACGCACAGAGAGAGAGAGAGAGAGAGAGAGAGAGAGAGAGAGAGAGAGAGAGATAATGGTATCAGTAAGACCCAAAGGTGTCAGGTAATGCTGAGTAAGAGCTATAGATAGACTATAGTTAAGCTCCAGGTTCAGTGATTATGCGAATAAGGAGTTCAATATAGGTTATTTATCAGCATGCGTATATATAAATTCTTTTTTCAGAATGAGAGAAAGAAACCAAGGCTGTGAAGATTTTAGAACATTTATAAGTAGAAGGTCTTACAGCTGTTTCCAGGATATTTATTATATCTTACAGCTGTTTCCAGATACTTATTATATTCCTTCGTCGGAGACGGTGTGAGAAAATGGTTAAGCAAGATAAGATACGAAATAAAGAGTGAAGTGGAGGAATGAAAATAGATGTGAGATATGCAGGGATATTGCATTTGTAGATCCATGCAATATCCCTGCATATCTCACATCTATTTTCATTCCTCCACTTCACTCTTTATTTCGTATCTTATCTTGCTTAACCATTTTCTCACACCGTCTCCGACGAAGGAATATAATAAGTATCTGGAAACAGCTGTAAGATATAATAAATATCTTGGAAACAGCTGTAAGACCTTCTACTTATAAATGTTCTAAAATCTTCACACCCTTTGTTTTTTTATCTCATTCTGAAAAAAATTTATATATATATATATATATATATATATATATGCATACAGCATACATATATACAGACACACACACAAACACACCCATATAATGCACACACACACACATATATATATTTATGCATACACATATATATAATTTATATTTTCTCTCCTTCTTTCTGTGTTTTTTTTCTCCGTGTATCTTTCTGTTGAAGAGCGTAGGCTCGAAACGTTAAAGACTTGTTTCATTTATATTTCCTGAGCGCCATACTAATACAATTGTTGTTTGTATTCCACCTGCCTTCGTCTTTTGTTTATTTCCGTAAACCTGCCTTCGTCTTTTGTCTATTTTCATAAAGCTTCCGTTATATATATATAATATATATATATATATATATATATATATATATATATATATATATGTATACATACATACGTGCACATGTATTTGTGTTTGTGTGTGTATGCGTATGTGTGTGTGTGTGTTTGTATAACTTACCCTTTTGTTGACCATTACAACTAAACAGCCCTATGCTATTGGTCTGACACTATTCTTGAATGGAAGAAGAATATTTCCTTAAAAAGAAATGCCAAGCCCCCTTTCGTACGTCTCTTCAGACGCGTTCTACAATCTCGCTTGTTATTGTTGTTTTAATTTGAACTGTGCGATGTCGATGAAAACCCCCCTCCCCCCCCAAAAGAAACAGAAACATATTTCATTTTCTCATTTCTCATACTGCAATGCCCACAGACCTTTCAGATTAACTAATAACCCATCTTATATCCCTGGGGCGAAAAAAGGTTTGTCTTGACATTGGTTTACATAACAGTGTATGTTTTTGCGATTGACCATTTGTTACCATCGCGTTGCAAGCTGGCCATTTCAGAATTAGCAGTTATAGCACTAGCTGCATTTCAGAATAGCGGTTATAGCACTAGCTGCAATAACGTAAACAAGCACGTTACCTCCCAATTATTTTGAAATGCAACAATCGATTTTCTTAAAAATTAAAGAAACCGATAAAGCTTCAAGCATAACACACACACAATGGAAAATACACACTATAAGAGTAATGTTGAAAACATTGATTTAAATGGGTGATGCCTGTGTAAAGGTTACAAATTGAAGCGATATCATTTCATCTTCTGCAAGCGATGTGCGTCTTACGAAGGGCCTTGATATGAGTCAGTTCCAATAGAGGAACTAAGTTTGAAGGAAATATGTCGAGAAAGATGTTGTTTTTTTGGTTAGTGTAGCTTATCCAAGAAAGGTCGGGGTGGAAAATAACGTACGCCAATGTTACAAACACAAAATAGAAAGGATGTCTGACCGACATTTGGAATTATATGTTCTCCTGAAATTTCAGGAAAGCATATAGAATTGTGTTTAAAATCGTGAACGAGATGAGGAGACCAACAACACCAGTTCGATGTTATGCACGCCTGCTAACAAGTGGTATCATAGTACACGGGAAAGAGAATTACAAGGGTCACAATCAGGAGTATTTGTACTGACTTTTACTCTTGTTTTGCAACGTCCTTGCGTCACAGAGTGCAAAAGTGCTGAGCGTAGGAATGATTTAAAACATGAGAACGACTGGGGTTTGCAAGGACCTTCAGGTTTTGATAATCCACTGATACTACAAGACACAGATTTGTGCTCCACTGAGGAAGAGGTGGAAAGGTCAATCGGATTAGACTTTATATCAAGCATTACAATTACCAAATAAAGAATTTCTTCACCATACTCGCAAAAAAGAATTTTAGTTACTTTAGGATGGTCTGCCTCACATACGATGGTCTACCTCACATACGATGGTCTGCTTCACATACGGACTTTATTTGTTTGCACATTTTGATTACATTTCACTTTCAAAATCTCTATCATATACGCCTACCATACAAAGCAAATATATAAATAAGATGTAAAAGACAACACGAAAGCAAATTACATGACAGAATAAAAAAAGCGGAAAAAATGAACATTTTAATGAATATTTAACAGCAGAAAATATTTCTAACTGTCTAACAAATTATTTTAGAGACAGTGATAATAACAACACTCGGGCACAGACATCTTTAACTATTCATTTAGTAGTTGTATTAAGCTCGTTTTACCTCTACGGCTTTTTTTTTTTGTAAAGTTTCTCTTTTCCGTAGGATCTAATCTAATAGAGAATAGAGAAGTAAACCATGTCTCAAATGGTATGGCGGCTGTTTTCAATTGCCGTCGAAATAACAATTAGAAGAGCTACCGATGGAAATTTCGGGAGGAATTCTTTCGATCGAAAGCGAAAAAGGTTATGGTATTCTCTGCTGCACGGTTAAGAAAATAACTCGCCCAAAACACAGACTGAAATAGATATATCCCTATTCAAGTTAGAGAAATAAAAAGGTGATGATAAGGAACGGTTGGTGGAAAGGATGTGAATCCGTAGCTGGTTGCCACTTTTATATCGTAGTGTGGGCGGGTGATTAAAGCAGCGATGACAAGAGGTGACTGGTGACCCAGGGCGTCAAAATGAATTTCTAAATTCTAATGATTTCCGGAGTTCACAAAGCCATGACAATGCTGTGCCCACTTGGAGGGTACCAAGACAAAGAGCCTGAGACTGATGGTAGAGAGAAAAAAAGCTTTGTTTCTAAACATGTGGTAATAAGAACCTCTTCAAAATCTTTTGCTTCGCAGAACTGGAAAGATTAAGGAAATATAGTTGAAAGGAGAGCAACGGAGACTAACTGAAGCAGTAACAAGAACGACAGGACCTGGTTTGCAGATCACCGCCGATCACAGCTTTAGAAACGGAAGTCGGAATCTTGGTAACTACTAATAACGCCAATCTATTGTTGTGAGATGAGGAAAAGGTAATGGTTGCGGAGGAAATAGTTAAAATACCAGGGAAAAACAAAAAGATTATCTCCATAAAGATGTCACAAAAAATAAACTGGCTGTGTGGTAAGTAGCTTGCTTACAAACCACATGGTTCCGGATCCAGTCTCTCTGCGTGGCACCTTGGGCAAGTGTCTTCTACTATAACCTCAGGCCGACCAAAGCCTTGTGAGTGGATTTGGTAGATGGAAACTGAAAGAAGCCCGTCGTATACATGTATATATATATATATATATATATATATGTGTGTGTGTGTGTGTGTGTGTGTGTGTGTGTGTGTGTTGTGTGTGTGTGTTTGTCCCCCAACATCGCTTGATGTTGTGTTTATGTCCCTGTAACTTAGCGGTTCGGCAAAAGAGAGACCGATAGAATAAGTTCTAGGTTTACAAAAATAAGTCCTGGGATCGATTTGCTCGACTAAAGGCGGTGCCCCAGCATGGCCACAGTCAAATGACTGAAACAAGTCAAAGAGTAAAGAGAGTAACAACAGAAAACAATAAAAATGGCTGAGGAGGAACAAACTATTCAAAGCAAAACTGATGTCCCTCTTTTGTGTAATGATAGAGACGATGAAGTAGTAGTCGGGGAACTGTGAGTTAGGATCGGTAGAGCACCGAGTAAATGCCTTGCGATATTCAGTTAATTAGAAGGCGGCGAGCTGGCAGAATCGTTAGCACGCCGGGCGAAATGCTTAGCGGTATTTCGTCTGCCGTTACGTTCTGAGTTCAAATTCCACCGAGGTCGACTTTGCCTCTCATCCTTTCGGGGTCGATAAACTAAGTACCAGTTACGCACAGGGGCCGATGTAATGGACTTAATCTGTTTGTCTGTCCTTGTTTGTCCCTTCTGTGTTTGGCCCCTTGTGGGTAGTAAAAAATAGGTATTTCGTCTGCCGCCACGTTCTGAGTTCAAATTCCGCCGAGGTCGACTTTGTCTTTCATCCTTTCGGAGTCGATTAAATAAGTACCAGTTACGCACTGGGGCCGATGTAATCGACTTTATCTGTTTGTCTGTCCTTGTTTGTCCCCTCTGTGTTTAGCCCCTTGTGGGTAATAAAGAAACAGATATTCACTTAATTATCTTTACCTACTGCATTCAAACACTACTAGGACAGACTGTATCTTTCACCCCCCACCCAAGGTTGATAACATGTGTAACAGTCAAAGACTGGAGTCGTTTCTCCATCCCCATGAAAATGTGAATTCTTGTTGGAAATCATTATCATTATTTTTTTATCTCATAGATCTTGTTTATCGTTGTACCAGTGTCAAACTTTATTTCTTCCTGTCTTCGAGTTATCAGTATCACAGTTGGTCTCTTTTTTTACCTTTTATTTCAAAAGTATATTCTCATTTACATTCACACTTCTCTATGTATACAGATTCACACGGAAACTAATCTTATGGTTACACACATACAACCAGTTTCTTTCTGTCTCCTCTCTATTTCTTTACACACCACACACACACACACACACACACACACACCACACACAGACACACACACACACACACACACACACACACACACACGTCCATACATGCATATACACTCTCTAAATATACACAGCTATATTTTAACATATGGAAAATGCTGTCAATATATTTGCACTCTATAACAGGACAAAAATTTGAATATTTTTTTATTTTATTTGCGGAGCTGCCTGAAAGAGATTCTTCTGAGAATTTGTTTTCTCACACTTATGGCCTCAATTATTATGGACACTATAATTGGTTTCCTATTTCCTGTTTTATTTTATATATACATATCTATCTTTCGATGTTTATATTTCGATAGTTTTTCAGCTTCCTTAATTAACTGCTATGCCTGTCCTTTAGACATCTCATGATAATCAAGCTACATTTTATATTCCTCGTCTTTGATGACAATATCAGGCGTATTCGCAGTTTTCTTTTCATCCCATATTGTTATTTTATCTCATTTTTTACCTCGCATAATCTTCCAGATATATATTCATCCAAACTACTTATTGCATATGGAAATGAGCTAGGACTTTCAGATTTTCTAGTATAGTATCCAACATCTCTCTTTTATCTCTAGTTGTTTATTTCTAGATGAGACTAGGTAGACGGCAAGATAAAGTGTCTCATCAAACTGACTCCATATTTATAATGGCTTTCATGTAGTCACTATGTCGAGCCTTTGGTTTTATGTTTTATACCTGTGTATATTGGAACTTGTGGCTGTTAGCCACACATATATCGTGTCTGCATCACAGTATTATTTACCCTGATTTTCCTCAGGTATTTTTAGTGTTTTAGTATATGCTGTATTTATGATTTCATTTCCTTTGTGCGAGTTACTGCTTCAATATTATTATCAATATAGTGCCGTTTCACGTTTGTATATACATTATAAGTATTATGCACACCGATATGTTAATCTAATGTTGATTCGAGTACGTACATTTACTATCAATATTATTAAGTGACTCAAAGGTGGCGACCTGCCAGAACTGTTAGCACGTCGGCAAAATGCTGAGCGGGATTTTGTCCGTCTTCACGTTCTGAGTTCAAATTCCACCGAGGTTGACTTTGCGTTTCTTCTTTCGGGGTCGATGTAATTTACTTACCTCCTTCCCCGAAAATGCTGGCCTCGTGCCAAAATTTGAAATTAAGTACCAGTTACGCACTGGGGGTTGATGTAATCGACTTAATCCGTTTGTCTGTCCTTGTTTGTCCTCTCTATGTTTAGCCCCTTGTGAGTAGTAAAGAAATAGAAATAGGTATTTCGTCTGTCGCTACGTTCTGAGTTGAAATTCCGCCGAGGTCGACTTTGCCTTTCAACCTTTCAGGGTCGATTAAATAAGTACCAGTTACGCACTGGGGTCGATATAATCGACTTAATCCGTTTGTCTGTCCTTGTTTGTCCCCTCTGTGTGTAGCCCCTTGTGGGCAATAAAGAAACAAGAATCGTTAGCACGCCGGGAAAAATGCTAAGCGGCATTTCATCCCTTTTTATGTTCTGAGTTCAAATTCTGGAGGTCGATAAAATAAATACCAGTCAAATACTGGGGTCGATGTACTCAACTAGCTTTATAACATACAAGGGACTGATTGGAGTGATTTAACCCTTCTATTTTACTTATATATTATCTATTTTGCCAGTGTTTTTACCAATGTAGGAAATCAATATTATATTTTTTAGAATCAAACACATTTCTGTTTTTAATTCTTCACTTCTTTGCTAGAAGACTACTGCCGTTTTCTTTTGTAGTGATTGTAAATTGTATCTAAAACTGTTTCAGGTAGATATTTACTTTAACTGTTGCCAATGTTGTTAGCTTCTAGTTGGTTTGTACCTATCTAAGATATTCAAGTTACTGAGAAACAATGAAGAGTGAAAAGTGTCTAGACTTTGAAGGGAACTGAGAAAGCTTTTGGATATGAAAATGATTTCATAATCCGTCTCGGTATAGGAAGAATGGGAATAACACAGACATGCACACGCACACACAGAGAGGCACACGCGCGCGCACGCGCGCACACACACACACACACAAAAGCTCAAAAGACGGAGAAAGATTGAAGTGACTCTTGGGTAGCAGGATCGCTGAAAATAGTCATACTGAGAAACCGAAAGTCTTTGGGAGATAAAGGAACTTG
The DNA here is from genome assembly GCF_006345805.1 of Octopus sinensis. Lineage (NCBI taxonomy): Eukaryota > Metazoa > Mollusca > Cephalopoda > Octopoda > Octopodidae > Octopus > Octopus sinensis. The sequence continues at coordinate 184,287,240 of NC_042997.1, forward strand.
TTGCGACACAATTTTAATCCGTTGGAATCTCACTTTTCTACTACTACTACTGCTGTTACTACTACTACTACTCTACTACTACTACTACTGCTGCTGTTGCTGTTGCTACTACTACTACTACTACTACTACTACTACTACTGCTGCTGCTGCTGTTGTTATTTCTGCATCTGCTGCTGTTGTCCCTCTTGTTTCCATTTTCCCCTTCACATCTTTCTCTTTCCTTTTCTCCCTCCTCCACGCTTCTCCCCTCCTCCACGCTTCTCCCCTCCTCCACGCTTCTCCCCTCCTCCTCTTACCACCACCACCACCACCACCACCACCACTACTACTACTACTACTACTACCTACTACTACTACTACTACTACTACTACTACTACCTACTACTACTACTACTACTACTACTACTACTACTACTACTACTACCACCACCACCACCACCACCACCACTACTGTTTAATGCATTATGGACAAATACAGTAACTTTATAGGTGGTAATTTGAGGAATAAACTCAATCTGTTAAGTTTGCCAATATGTTGAAATACTCTTGGATGTGTTACTAGAAATAATTTATAGCAGCCATAAATTAAGTTTCGGGTTCTTGATATTTTATTTCAGAGCAATTTTCAATGTTTAAATGTTGAAAGAAAGAAGAGAGAGAGAGAGAGAGAGAGTAAGAGAGAGAGAGTGTGTGAGTAAGAGAGAGAGAGAGAGAGTAAGAGAGAGAGAGAGAGAGAGAGAGAGAGAGAGAGAGAGAGAGAGAGTAATAAATGAATAAATAAAAACTTGTTTGTGGTGGATATTGAATATTTCATTTAGGTCATATTGGACTGTTGAAATCAACAAAAAAAGAAAAAGATGATAAAAACCAATGAAAACATTTATAAATATTTGACTGAAATTAGCTTTGCAGCAAACTTTATTCATGTATGAAAGAATTTAAACTCATAATTTGCTTTGGTAGAAGTTAAATATGTTGCGGATGTTGACCAGAGAAAGAAAACTGAATAGAGTAGAAAACGAAAAGAAGAAAAAAAAATGGAAGAAAAGGAAAGCAATGAAAACGTAAATTATAACAACGGGAAGAGAATAGAAATGAGGGAAATTGGTGATTTAAGTAACATAGCGTGACTTTAACAAATGTTCATAATTCGATGTAGCATTGGTAGCTATCTGATCGAATTAACATAAAGAGAGAAGACAAACATGTGAAAGCAGACGACCGTAAATGAATTGATTATTCTGTCAGTAGTGTCAACAACAAGAGACTGTAAATTTGAGGAAGCTTTCAAATGTACAAAATTATTACCCAAGTCAGGCAACTAGATTTCAAAGTAGGTTATCGTTTTTCAATACGTCCTTTACGAAATGATATCAAATTGTCCCAATGTTTCATATGAAACACTCTACGCCTATTTCATTAGTGCACTAAATCAATGACAATTAGTTACACAGACGGTATATATATCATTTAAGGAAGCCAGAATTTTCGATTAAGTTTTCGAAGAGTCTTCTAAAATGTGAATTTGCTAAATGGCGTTTAAATGTTTGCTTTATCTTTTAACAAGTTAGTAAAAACTTCTAAATTACTATGTTTCGGAAGTAATACAATGCATTTAGGCTTATACATACATCCATATCCACAAACGTACAAACAGACATGTATTCATAAGAATCATATAGATATATGCATATTATTTTTACTTGTTTCAGTCATTTGACTGTGGCCAAGTAAATCGATCCCAGGACTTATTCTTTGGAAGCCTAGTACTTATTCTATCAGTCTCTTTTGCCGAACCGCTTAGTGACGGGGACGTAAACACACCAGCATCGGTTGTCAAGCGACAAATACAGACACACAAACACATACATAATACATACATACATACATACATACATACATACATACATACATACATACATACATACATGCATGCATACATACATACATGCATACATACATACATACATGCATACATACATACATACATACATACATACATACATACATACATATATATACGACGGGCTTCTTTCAGTTTCCATCTACCAAATCCACTCACAAGGCTTTGGTTGGCCCGAGGCTATAGTGGAAGACACTTGCCCAAGGTGCCACGCAGTGGTAATGAACCCGGAAGCATGTGGTTGGTAAGCAAGCTACTTACCACACAGCCACTCCTGCGCCTATACATATATATATATATATATATATATATATATATATAATATATATATAATATATTATATATTATATATATATATAAGTTCAGCAAAAATTTAGATTCAAATGAATATGGTACTTAATTTAGATACACCAGAATTTTGTATGGTGTTATCCATAAAAATCCGTGGGGTGATTATAATCAAAATAAGCAACAAGAATGACTCCGGTAATTTGGTACGATCGTTTCGTACTACATCATTTTATTAAATGTTGTAAGTATTACAATAGATTTAAGATGCTGAGTACTCATCAGCCAATTATAGAGGTTTTCCATTAATACAAAAATCTTCAAATCAAGTGGCAACATCATAGAGAAGGTAGATATATAGACAAAAATGTGGATTTAAATTTTAAGAACATATGAGGTAGTGGAGTCTCAGTCACTACCTCATATGTTCTTAAAATTTAAATCCACATCTTTGTCTATATATCTACCTTCTCTGTGATGTTGCCACTTGATTTGAAAATTTTTGTATTAATGGAACACCTCTATAATTGGCTGATGAGTACTCAGCATCTTAAATCTGTTGTAATACTTACAACATTTAATAAAATGATGTAGTACGAAACGATCGTACCAAATTACCGGAGTCATTCTTGTTGCTTATTTGATATATATATATATATATATATATATATATATATATATATATATATATATATTTGTAAAAAATGAAGTTCGAAAATGCTGCTATATTAGACAAATTTTTAATTTTTATATATACATTATTTATTTAACATGTTTCGGTTCTTGAAATGATGAACCTTATCAAAAAAAGTTATATATAAAAACGATAGTTCATGCTATCAAATATAAAAAATTCATTTATAATATACAATAGAGTCAGACATCAAAAGTTCATATATAGTGAAGTGAGTTCATGCTATATGTTTAAAGAGTATGATGCAGTGGTTCATAGTGGTGATATGCATTCAATATAAAAAATAGTTCAAAGTGGTGATATGCAGTCAATATAAAAATTGATGTTCTGAAAGAGCGAGGAATTCATTTTAGATTTTACCTTGAGCAACTGTGATGACTTTTGGTCGGTGTCCGCTGGACAGTTCTGGCGAACCTTGTGAATTGTTTGGGTTTTATATCACCTGTTAGGTGGCCAGTCCAGTGGAACGTGACGTCATCAACGTTTTGACCAATCGTTTCGTTAGGTGGCTGGTCAAGCAGAACGGGACGTCATCAATATTCTGACCAATCCCGAACTATAGCTGTATTAGATCTGCCCCTTGTCTGTATCCTGCTAGGTGGTCAGTCCAGCGTAACGGGACGTCATCACTGTTTTGACCAATCATCCCGTTAGGTGGCCAGTCTAGCAGAACGAGACGTCATCAATGTGTTGACGAATCAGAGTCGGGTCTGACCCCTAGCTGTATCGTATGTGGCCAGTCCATCAGGATTAGATCTGTTCGAAGAGATCTTTTTATAATTTTTTTTCCCTTTTCCCTAAGACATATTTCCGTCAGTGTGAGTGACTGTTTAAGGTAGCGGCCGTGGTGGAATTTTGCTTCTCCTTTTCGGAGGACCAATCTTTTGTTTTAATATTCCTGGCCCAGGGTGTTTAAACTTGGTCTAAATTTTTTGATGAAGTACAGTTCTTTATTTTGCGTTGCGTGAAGGTTGCGTTGTCACTGAATTTATAAAGCAGGTAGGTTGTAAATTTCGGATTTACATTTCCAGCACATCTATCTATGTGTCCGCTGACCGGTATTTTCCGGTATTCAGGGTTTCTAATTTGTGATTTATGCACCGCCATCCTGTTACGTAAGCTATTTTTTGTATGGCCTATATACTGCCTATTGCAGCCTGCGCATGTTATGACGTAAATTAAGTTTTCTGATGCGCAGGTGAAGTTTGCTCTAATGGTGAACTGGTGGCCTTGTTCTAGTATAAATTCTGAACCTTCTATCAAATGACACAGATTCCGCAGTTGGGCCTTCCACATTTTCTAACTGCTGGTTTTGTGGTTGATGTTGAGTGCAGTTTAGCTTGGGTTAAAATCCTTTTCAAGATTTTGGTTGCCGTTTACTTTTAATGATGGTGTGTGTTTCGAGGATCCGGTTCATCTTTGGGTCTCCCTTTAGTAGGGCTGTGCTTTGTAGTATGGTGCTGAAGGCCTCATTGTTGAGTGGGTTGTGTGTAGAGATGTAGGGAAGGGTTTTTAATTGTTCTTTCTTTTTTGGTTTTGTTTGTCTCAGGTCTTCTATACTTAATTTGAGTGCCCTTTGGATTGCACTGTCTATTAGGGACTGTGAATAGTTTCTATTTGTGAGTGTGGTTCTAAGTTCCTGGAGACGTGTGTGTCGGGTGTTTGTGTCTGATATTATGGTGCAGATATATATATATATATATATATATATATATATAATATATATATATATATATATCTATATATATATATTATATATATATATATATATATAGAAGGTTTGGAGATGATGTACAGTTATTTTATATTAGAATAAATGAGGTACTCAGAAATTCGGATGGTTTTATATCAGGAAAGGAATTTCATTGTGGCTAGTATCTGTTGTGAAGTTGATAGATGGGTGCAGCGTGTTGAGGATGTTGTGGAATGTTCGTAGGTCTTCTTATGATCTGTTCCAAAAGATGAAGCAGTCATCGAGGTAGCGTTTCCACTTTTTTTATGTCTTCTCTGAAGTCGTGTTCGAAGACTTTCCCTATTTCATCATATAGTTTGTTCTCAAGGAAACCCATCACCAGGTTGGCATATGAAGGTGCGAATTTTGTACCCATAGCCGTGCCCTTTATCTGTCGGAATGTCTTGTTGAATGAGAATGTATTTTCTTCGAGTATTAATTGGGTGGCTTGGGTAATAAAGTCTGTCTTGAATCGTTCGTCTATGAGTTCCCTGTATTTTTCTACCGATTGTTTTATTGCTTCCAGACCTAGGGTGTGTGGTATGTTCGTGTATAGGTTTGTGACATCGAAGCTTGCAAGTATGATGTTTCTCGGAACTGTATTTGGAATGTGTGTGAGGAAGTCTATGTCATCCCTTATGTAGCTTGGTATCTGTGGGCATAAAGGTTTGAGGAGTATATCTATGAAGTGGCTTAGTTGTTGTGTTGGTGCCTGGGGTCCTGTCACTATTGGCCTCATTGTGAGGTCTGCATATATATTTATATAGCAGACTAGCAATTTGTAAATCCTACATAACATGGATATATAGTAAGAAAGCCACAGCACCGTGGTATTCATTATGAAAAAGCATCTCGCATAGACGTATAGTGCTAAAAGACACAAAAGTATCAGTAGCAGGCGAAAAGTGATCAGTTTGGGATTTCTGCGAATTTGCGTGACTTCAATTGCAAGTATCCATAATCACCGCATGCAGAGAGAGGCTTAGAGTAATTTCGTCTCTACTGATATATAAAAACAATGATTTACAAGTCACTGGTGCTACAAATAGATGGCGGCACCAGCTATTTGTGATACCAGACTTCCTTACAATATATTCAGTAAGTAGCTTGCTTACCAACCACATGGTTCCGGATTCATTACCACTGTGTGGCACCTTGGGCAAGTGTCTTCTACTATAGCCTCGGGCCAACCAAAGCCTTGTGAGTAGATTTGGTAGATGGAAACTGAAAGAAGCCCGTCGTATATATGTATATATATATGTGTATGTGTGTGTATGTGTTTGTGTGTCTGTGTTTGTCACCCCAACATCGCTTGACAACCGATGCTGGTGTGTTTACGGTTCGGCAAAAGAAACCGATAGAATAAGTACTAGGCCTACAAAGAATAAGTTCTAGGGTCGATTTGCTCGACTAAAGGCGGTGCCCTAGCATGGCCACAGTCAAATGACTGAAACAAGTGAAAGAGTAGAGTAAAGAGTATTTCAGACAAAGATACCTTCAAATATATGCACTGTAAATACAATCTAGAAGCGGTACAGTCAAAATATGCAAGAAATTTCTAAAACTGAACAAGCATTTACTGTTCTTCTTGTTCTTGTTATACAGATTCAAGCAATGGAGTTTTGTTTATTAATTGAAATAATTAAAAAGAAAAAAAAATTCAAAAATGCATAAGGCGGCGAGCTGACAGAATCGTTAGCACGCCGGACGAAATGCTTAGCGGTATTTCGTCTGCCATTACGTTCTGAGTTCAAATTTGCCTTTCATCCTTTCGGAGTCGATTAAATAAGTACCAGTTACGCGCTGGGGTCGACATAATCGACTTAATCTGTTTGTCTGTCCTTGTTCGTCCCCTCTGTGTTTAGCCCCTCCTTGGTAGTAAAGAATTAGGTATTTCGTCTGCCGCTACGTTCTGAGTTCAAATTACGCCGAGGTCGACTTTGCCTTTCATCCTTTCGGGGTCAATAAATTAAGTACCAGCTACGCACTGCGGTCGATATAATCGACTTAATCCATTTGTCTGTCCTTGTTTGTCCTCTCTGTGTTTAGCTCCTTGTGGGTAGTAAAAAATAGGTATTTCGTCTGCCGCTAGGTTCTGAGTTCAAATTACGCCGAGGTCGACGTTGCCTTTCATCCTTTCGGAGTCGATTAAATAAGTACCAGTTACGCACTGGGGTCGATGTAATCGACTTAATCCGTTTGTCTGTCCTTGTTTGTCCTATCTGTTTTTAACCCATTGTGGCTAGTAAAGAAATAGGTATTTCGTCTGTCTTTACGTTCTCAGTTCAAATTCCGCCGAGGTCGACTTTGCTTTTCATCCTTTCGTGGTCGATTAAATAAGAACCAGTTACGCACTGGGGTCGATATAATCGACTTAATCCGTTTGTCTGTCCTTGTTTGCCCCCATAGTGTTTAGTCCCTTGTGAGCAGTAAAGAAATAGAAATAGTTATTTCGTCTGCCGCTACGTTCTGAGTTCAAATTCCGCCGAGGTCAACTTTGCTTTTCATCCTTTCGGGGTCGATAAATTAAGTACCAGTTACGCACTTGGGTCGATATAATCGACTTAATCGGTTTGTCTGTCCTTGTTTGTCCCCTCTGTGGGTAACCCCTTGTGGGCAGTCAAGGATTAAGAAAAAAATGCAGAAACGCACATACATATACGCATATATTTACGTAAATATGTATGTATGCAGCATGTATGTATGTATGTATGTATGTATGTATGTATGTATGTATGTATGTATGTATGTATGTATGCATTTAATATATATATATATATATATACACTCACAATGTGACTCTAACTCTACCACGCAACGCATTGCAAACACAGTAACAAATAACGAAAGAGGGAATGAAACAGATACAGAACGATAGATGTTCACAGGAAACTAGATATCTGCTGGTACTGGTGATGATGATGATGATTCTGTGGTATATGGCATAGTGTGTGTATGGGGAGGTGGCGGGAAAGAGGAGCAGAATAAAAAAAGAGGTATCGATTTTTACTTTATTGATTAAAATCTTTGACGTATCACATGTGGCTGAAGCTCTCCTGTTCCGGTGGTTCGGTTTCCTTCGCTTTGACTTGACATTCTCAAGCAAATTACATTTCCGTTGTAAGAGGAAAATATATACTTATAGGCACACTGACACATATACGTTCACACACATGCATACAAGTTTACAACAAACACACACATACGCGCGCACACACACACACACACACACACACACACACACACACGCACACGCACACATACGCACATTTACGCGAAAAGGAGAACCACATTCTAAGATACACGCATGCAAATACAAAGATACATATGCACACTTACACGGTCAGAAACATATACAATCATAAATACACACATGCTCACGTGCACACGCACACACACACACACACACACACACACACAACACACACTCACACACACACACACACACACTCACACGCACAAACACGCACACACACACATTTCCGCGAAAAAGAGAGCCTGATTCTAAAATATACGCATACAAATACTAAGATACATATGCACACTTCCACGGTCAGAAACATGTACACCCATAAATACACACATGCACACGTGCACACACACACACACACGCACACATACACACACACACACAAAGCTTACACACGTATGCATACACACACACACACACACACAAAGCTTACGCATGTATGCACATATACACACACAGTTGCCTATTCAATTTCGTAGCAATATACTGTTTCCTTTCATTTTATTTCGTTGTCTTTAATATTGCCTCTGCTTCTTCTATCCGTGTTTATAATGTTTGCGATCTCTCTCCCCCATCACTCTCTCTCTCTCTCTGCCTGTCTGTCTTTACGTATATATATATATATAGTGTATGTATGTCTGCATATACGTGTATGTACATATATGTGTACATATATGTGTACATAGATATATATATATATAGTATATATATATATATATATATATATATATATATATATATTATGTATATGTATATATAATATATATATATATAATATATATATATATATATATAATATATATAATATATTATTATTGCACACACATATCACATGTATATAAATGTTACATATGCACACATATATTTAGATGTAATAATATATCTATATGTATGTGTATTTGTGTGTATATATGTCAGTCACACTCAGCTATTTTAAGTTTTCAAACTTTCTTTCGAGACTGACTTATCTGTTATTTTCTCTATTCTTTCTGTACGGGATTTTTGGCCGTATGTTAACACGAACGTTTCGCTCCACAAGTACGTTTCTGTCCCTTTGTATTCAATCTTTCGCGGTCAACTGATATTTGTAGTAAGACTTCACAGAAAACTGTCTCTTCTAACACCAGCAGAAGAAAGTACAGTGACAAAGTATCTAGATACGCCTGAAGCTTCACTGTAACATAAGTATATATTAGCGGTACCAAAAAGAAAGTTGCATTCCATACAATGAGTTCAGATCAACATTAAACATATCGTAAATATATTTGTTCATTGAAAATATAATCGCCATCGTCAGAAATAACATTTTCTCAGCTCGAAACCAGTTTTCTGATTTCTCGGCCAAAACAAAATTAGGTTCTTTAGAAGAGAAAGATGTTTTGGTTGCCGTTTCGACATCGTCCGTGCTTCTGAATGTTTTTTCCACTGATAAAGTATTCAAGTCACCCGAATAAGTGAAAATATTATGGTGCTAGGGTTTGGTGAGCAAGGAGGGTGAGGTAGAGCTTCCCAGCTCAATGAATTTATATTTTCTAGGGTTATCTTGGTGAACGTGTTGCTTTATTCTTGCTTTATACTCATGAAGGACTCAATTCCCTTCTCTATATACTTTCTTAATAATTTTGAGATGATCTTGCACAATGAACCAAAGTGTATTAAACCTCTAGGATAATCCTATTATACTTTGATGCAGATCCTTTTCAACAGTAGTAAAAGACACTTGCTTGAGGTGCTGTGCAGTGGGACTGAACCCGGAGCCACGTTGTTGTCTACTGAACTTCTTTATTTCATAGCCACACCTGCGAGTATATGTATATTTTATATTTTGTTATGTTTATGCTTAAATATGTTCGACTGAAACTTTTAAGTTGGTACTCCAGCATGGCCGCAGTCCAATGACTGAAACAAAAGATAATCTAAGTCACATTTGATCTGTAATTGTGTATGTGTGTGTGTGTGTGTGTGCGTGTGCGCTCGCGCTTGAGATGATATATATGCTTGAGTATGTCTGCTTATATATTGGGTTGTCCGGAAAGTTCGTGCCGATTTATAGTAGCTTACCTTCCGACTTATTTTAGAACATGGTTGAGTCCATAAAATAGGGTTTGACTACACCTCCATTTAGAGTACAGTTTAAGCTATCTTTTCATGGTAGAAGGTTTATGTTCCTGTAATCTGTGTTAATTCTGTAACCCTTTAAAATGGAAGATAAGAAAGTTCATTTTCGGTACTTGATGCTTTTCTTTTTCTGTAAAGGGAAAAATGCCTCACAAGCAACCAAAGAAATATGCGCAGTTTACGGTGATGTTTCTTTATCCAAAAGAACTGTATGGAAGTGGTTCGCAATGTTCCGACCTGGATATTGTAGCCTTATTGATAAAGAGCCATCAGGCAGACCATCCACTACAGATGATGACCAAATCAAGTCATTAATTGAGAATAACCCTCATTGCACAAGGAATTGAAATTTTTACCATTAAGACTATTCTGCAGAGAAGGGAAGCTACTATAAATCGGTACGAACTTTCCGGACAACCCAATATATATATATATAGGGAGAGTTTACGAAAAAAACAAAAAGAGGAAGACAGGTGGTGTACAAAAAAAAAAGTTGTATTAATATAACGCTGAGGAATAGAAAATGTCTTTTACGTTTCGAGCCTACGCTCTTCTATAGAAAGGGACACAGAAAAAACAAGGAGAGAAACAAGGAGAGAAAAATAATGTATGAAGTGGCTAACGATCTATCATGGCGACTGATATATATATATATATATAGCACTATACATAAGATGTATTTTATGTTGATATAATGTATGAGTCTGTATTGTGGTAATACACATATATGTATGTATGCATGTAGGTATGTGTTTGTGTGTGTATGTGAGTGTGTATTTTTACAGATATATGCTTTACACAAACACTCACATACACCCGTACATTTAAAATGCTACACTTCGTTAAACGCCAGAGGTGTAGAATATATTATTTATTTAAACTGAATTATTATTTTCGGCGACTCGCTTTTCCTGTCACACTGATTATTATTAATCAGGCGACTGACTTCGGATAACTCGAGTTAAGTTTCATATACAATTCAAGCAGGTTCATTCCTCTGTATGTGCATATCGGTTTTCATCGGCCAGCCATAGACCATTATCTTTTCAGGGCGTTGTCTTTTTGATTATTAGAGCCGGTATTGACAGATGTGAAACGTTTGTTATTTCTCTCTTGTTCTGGTGTCGGCTCGTATCCGCCTTCAGTAAATTGTTATCCTGTTGACGCTGACTAAGTCTGGTGTCTCCAATTATAATTTTATTGGTCTCTTATTATGCCGTTGTTTTTAGCAGCCAGTTTGTTTGATATTTAGTTTTCGGGGTGAGTGTGGCGTCTTGTCTGTCATTCAATCAATTGTCGTAGCACCTCTGCCGCCATCTCTACTGTTATTGCGTTACGACGTGTTTTACATATCTCGGTAATTGGACTGCGGCCATGAAGGAGCACCAGCTTGGAGAGTTTAGTCGAACAAATCGACCACAGAGTTTATTAATTTTTAAAGTCCGGTACTTATCCTTTCGGTCTTTTTTGGCCAGTCCGTTAGGTTACGGTGACTTGTACAAACTAACACCGGTTGTCAAGCGACGATGAGGGGCAAACACAGACATAAAGAAGCACACTTATGCATGAACACGCGTAGGTGTGTGTGTGTTTATATATATATAATTCAAAATGTGACCGCGTGTGTACCGTTGGCGATTTTTTTTCCTCCGTCTTCCCTTCTTTGGATCTTTCCTTTTCCTATGTTTCTGACGAAGAGCTCCGCTCGAAACGTTAAACCCTCCTTCTTTCCTTCTTTCCTGAGCGTCCAATAACATTATACTTGTTCCACGTCCTCGCGTTGTTGTGTTTTCTCTTTGTGTTTTCATGTTTGGATTAACTATATATATATATATATATATATATATATATATATATAGTTCAAATTTACAGAAAACAAAAGACGAAGAAAGGTGAAGGAACAACAAGCAGGTGTATTGATATTTCGAGCCTACGCTCTCCGACAGATCTGTCTATCTATCTATCTACTATCTATCTATCTATCTATCTATCTATCTATCTATCTATCTATCTATCTATCTATCTATCTATCTATCTATCTATCTATCTATCTAGTGGAGGGGAGGTACGACGACGAGCTCCGGGCGAACCTGGACGTCGACGAGGAGTACCTGACCCGCCTGTTCGGGACGACTTTCGGGCAAGGGCCCATGGACAACTTTCAGAGATCCCTAGCCTGGCAGTGCTACCGAGAAGCGCTACCCCTTCGGGATAAGCTCTACAGACACAGCTCGAGAAACACGGGCCGACCTGCCCGAGATGCGGTTAGAGCGACGAAACCGTTCTGTACGCACTCGTGCAGTGTCCAACAATTTCCGACCTGTGGGCTTATGTCGAACAACTGCTGTCACGTGTGGGACGAGTCGGTTTTTCAGCTGAGTCTATCGTCAATATTGTCACGCCGCCTTCCTTCAAACGGGAAGGAAGAGCTATTTTCATCATCCTTGTGGCTATGGCGAAAGAATGTATCTGGTGGACGCGTCTGAAAGGATTGGAGACAAACACTAAGTACCACTTGAAAAGGAAAGTGAGAGTAGAGAGGCAAGTTTTGTCTAGCGAATGTTTTAAAAAAGGATGGGTGAATGTAGCAAGGATGGCACGTATGAATGACGAAGCCACCTTGAGCATAATCCTATGAACCCAGAAATTGAAAACAGAGGGTTACCCATTTGCAAACAAATGTGGTAACATATAACAATATTGACCAAGGTTACCGTGGTCTTTTTCGTAGGCTTTTCTTCCCACGGATAAACCTTACTTGCTTTCCCCTTTACACCATATATCATAACACTGTGATACACGATCCCTATTGATCGTTTTTTTCCCCTTTTTTCTTCTTTTTTCATTTCTCTTTTCTTTTGTTCCTTTTCCTTTTCTTCTTTTTTTATTATTATTTTTTAAAATTTTTTATTTTATTTTTTTTTTTTGTTCTTCTCTTCCCTTTTACGATCCCTCTTGATCGAAAACCTACGCCACCCCCTTTTTTTTGTTTCTTTTGTTTTTTGTTTTTTCCATCCCCCAAAAGAAAAGCTCTACCTTGTAACTTGTCCCATCTGTGTGCAGCCCTGTGTGGCCAATATATCTATCTATATAAGCGACGATGGAGGACAAACACAGACATAGATAGGCACGTGTGCGCGCGTATATATATATATATATATATATATATATATTTCTGTAGTTTCAGCTCAGAGCTGCGGCCATGCAGATGCACTTGGTGAAGAATGGAGTTTGATGTAGCTACCCTCATTTGCACCTCTTGCCGTGAGGTAGGTTCATCTGGGACTCTCGATAGGAAGAGGTTCAGCTTTGATTGAAAAATGTCTACACTTACTTTGTGCAGATTCCTTAGGCTCTTTGGGATTATATTAAAAATCTGTAGGCCCCTGAAACCCACATAGATGCATACATACCCACACACCCACGCACACTCATCCCCGCGCAACCACATATTTGAAAGCCTTTGTTAAAATTACTTTATACAGATTTTATGTCTAAAGGGGGATTTTAAAAATAATCACTTTTCAAAATCTTTTATCGGAAAGTCTCTAATCTTTTTGGAAGAAAAGCGAGCGCTTTCGGTTAATCTTTTCAAACACGCGTGCTCTTTATATATATATATATATATATATATATATATATATATATATATATACACGATGCGCTTCTTTCATTTTCCATCTACCAAAACCACTCAAAAGACTTTGGTCGGCCCGAGGCTATAGTAGAAAACACCTGTCCAAGGTGCCTCGCAGTGGGACTGAACCCGGAACCATGTAGTTGAGAAGCTAGCTTCTTACCACACAGCCATACTATACATATGTACATGCTCTTGTATGTATATTCTTAGAATGCATTGACTGAATCTGTTAATATAGGAGAGAGGCTTTCCATACTTACTTGTAATTAATACTATCGCATAAAAATTTTGCCACGATTATAAATCTGATAAAGAAAAAGATTATTTACTTTGGATAAACCCAGAGGAGTGATCATTTACCAGAGATCCGAGCATAATTCAAAGAAATTAAGCTGATAGACAGCATATGGATTAATACTGAATACGGCAATGGATAAAGAAAGAACCGGGGTCAGCTATTGAATATAGCAGAAATTTCGAGATATTTTTTAATGGACGTTTGAATTGAAATAATATTTGTGTCAATTCTACAAAAAAGGTTACAAGGGATCCATCGATCGGATTGGTTATAGGACGTTAGACGGGGTACTTAAATATGAATATATCCTACACACACAAACACGTACCTATTTATACACTTGTAGTTCTCTTGTTTAAAGGCGGCGAGCTGGCAGAAACGTTAGCACGCCGGGTGAAATGCGTAGCCGTATTTCGTCTGCCGCTACGTTCTGAGTTCAAATTCCGCCGAGGTCGACTTTGTCTTTCATCCTTTCGGGGTCGATTAAATAAGTACCAGTTACGCACTGGGGTCGATATAATCGACTTAATTCGTTTGTCCTTGTTTGTTCCCTCTATCTTTAGCCCCTTGTGGGCAATAAAGAAATAAGAAACGTTAGAACGCCGGGTGACATGCTTAGCAGTATTTTATCTGTCTTTACGTTCTGAATTCAAATTCCGCCCAGATCGACTTTGCCTTTCCTCATTTCGGGGTCGATAAATTAAGTACCAGTTGCATACTGGGGTCGATTTAATCGACTGGCCCTCTCCCCTTAAATTTCGGGCCTTGTGCCTGCAGTAGAACAGAATATTATTCTGTTTCGCCATGTTACCATTTCAAATCTTTACCGTTACACACACACATGTACACACACGCGTAGGAATATGCATGAATACGTATATATATGTATGCATATATAATGAATATATATATATATTTAGGTATATATATATATATATATATGCGCATGTAAGTATGTTCGTAAGTATGTATATATTTATATTTATATGTATGTATATATTTATATTTATATGTATGTATGTGTATGTAAATTTAATAACCTTAATTACCTTTCCACCTCGCTCCATTTATCTCTACCTGTTCAGTGTACTTTCTTTTCATCTTCACCTTTTCCTCGCACCTTCTCTCTTTCCAAATACTCTTCCGGAACCTGAATAAACAAGTACACATACACATAGGCGTGCACAGGCTCACACACCCGTACACTGACACACACGTACACCTGCACTCTTCAGCACATATACCACATTATATATATATATATATATGTATATATATATATGTATATATATATATATATTTCTGTGTGAGTGTGTAGACATATTCATAAATGCATATAATCACACATATATGTGAGTGTGTGTATGTGCTTACGTATGTGTTTATGCACGCGTGCACACACACACGCATATGTACGTGTGTGTGTGTGTGTGTGTGAGTGTATCGTCACACATTTACGTACATGCTCTCTCCTTCACGCAAACAGCTGCCATATTTATTTTGCGTTTTAATAAATTGAGGGATAGTAAGCATTAGCATTAATTTAAAGACGTTTGAATAAATATGAATTTCATGAATTTTTACAATAAATAATTAGCAAAACATAGCAATGTGTAGGCTTAATGTTTATTCTCATGTATATAATTGTACATAGCTCGACATTAGATATACCATGTCTTGGATATTAGAATATTATGATATACTGCACACTCACACACACACATATCCCTCTCGTATAGGTACATGCGTGTATGTAAATTTATATATATATATATGCGCATGTAAGTATGTTCGTAAGTATGTATATATTTATATTTATATGTATGTATATATTTATATTTATATGTATGTATATATTTATATTTATATGTATGTATGTATGTATGTATGATGTAATGTATGTATGTATGTATGTACGCATGTATGTGTGTATATGTTGTTTTTTGCGAGCAGTTGCTTACGTACTGTTCTT
>NC_042997.1:184308135-184335635 GCF_006345805.1 Octopus sinensis
GCATACTGAACACTTGGTGAAATTGATTAATAATTAATTAATTTTGCCCTCAATTGTTGAAATTATAATTAATCTCCCTCTGATTAATGCTTCGGATTTTACCGAAATAAGCATAGTGTTTGATGATTTTAACCCACGCTGGTGGAAAGGGGAGAACAGAGATTCTTCGCTTGCTTATTTGAATTTGTTGGCACTGTTAGTTACGAGCAGATCTTCGAAAGGGTATGTTCTTATTTTCAGTGTTTCCAAATCCAAACCAAGGAATTTCTGAGCTGATGATAGAAGTGTTGTTTTGACTAATCTTGAAACGTACGTTCTCAAATAACCTTAGCATTTGATTTTTCGATGTCCTTACCCCCAAACTTTTGTGAGTTGAATTAAGCAAACACTATATATGAGAGAGATTTTCTTTAAGTATTAGAAATAGCTTTAAAAAAGTTTTTTAGCTGCTATTTCTAATGAGTTCAGTATGCGGCAAAGTAATTTATTTTACTAAGCCCTTTTATATAATGTAATAATTTGAATTCGCCTTGAATGGTCCCTTTGCATACTGAACACTTGGTGAAATTGATTAATAATTAATTAATTTTGCCCTCAATTGTTGAAATTATATACATATATATATATATATATATAATATATATATTATATATATATATATTATATATATATATGTGTGTGTGTGTGTGTGTTTGTGTGTTTGTGTGTGTGTGTTTGTCCCCCCAACATCGCTTGACAACCGATGCTGTGTGTTTACGTCTCCGTAACTTAGCGGTTCGACAAAAGAAACCGATGGAATGAGGACTAGGCTTACAAAGAATAAGTCCTGCTCGACTAAAGGCGGTGCTCCAGCATGGCCACAGTCAAATGACTGAAACAACCAAAAGAGTAAAGAGTAAAAGAGTATCTGTGTTTTCTAGCCAGTTGATTCACTGCTGAATATTATTCATTGCAGTTACTTTCTGGCTTAGCGCGCGGGTACGAGGGCGTTTGAATTGAAGTTAAAATACAAGATATTGGAACTCTATATATGCGTATCCTCCCACGGAGATGGGTGGTTTCCAGTGCCATTGTTGTGTCAGCCCCGATTTCGCTGAGGAGACACAGACAATTATTCAATTGTTCATATCGAAACTTTAAGGAATGGAATTAATTGCTATGTTTATTTCTTTTCATTTGTCTAGCTCGTAAACATCTTGCTAATTTGAGAACACAGATTTCGCGTAGGACGGTTTGACGTCTATTATTAGCATACAAGGGATCCACTTAGTGGTCTCCCCTCTCATATATATATTATATATATATATATATATATATAATATATATATATACATATATGTATACATACACTTAATTATACATACATACATACATACACACACATACATACATATATATATATATATATATATATATATATATATATATATATATATATATATATACATACAAAATGGGACAAGAACGCAAAACATCTCCAGACAACTAGGTGATACAAAAAAGGACACCAAAACCAGCCGAAATTGCGAGGATAATCCGGTTCTTGACTGAAGATTAAAGGCTTCGAATGACCCGTCCGTGCTTTTTGTATCGTCTATCTGGATATTTTGTTGTCCCTTTTTGTATCACCTAGTTGTCCGGATGTTTTGCGTTCTTGTCCCATTTTTGTATTATATATATATATATATAATATATATTTATATATTTATATATGTGTGTTTGTGTTGTCTTCACCACCAGTTTGACAACTGGTGTTGGTTTGTTTACTTAGCAGTTTGGCAAAATAGACCGATAGAATAAGTACTGGGCTTAAAAAACATAAGTACTTGGATCGAATTGTTCGACTAAATCCTTCGAGGTGGTACCCCAGCATGGCCGCACTCTAATGATTGAAAGAAATAAAAGATAATTTATTGCTTGCTGGATGTATTGATGCTGTTTACGTTTTGTTTCCTTCTCAATGTTCGATATGTTCACTATTTTGCGTATTCTGATAATCTCTCTCTATATATATAAAGCTGAAGTTGTCTGTGTGTGGTAGGTTTGGTAGTCTTCAACTAACACTATCCCCTCCGAGACCCTGCGGTGCAAGTTGACCAAAATTGAAAGTATGATAGAAGAATGCTTGCTCTTTATTCTGTAGAAGATAAAATTCAAATCGGACCATGTTAAGACCAAAAATTATTTACATCAAAAAGGTGCTTTTTTCTATGAAAATCCCTATTTTTTACGATTTTTTGACTGCTGTGTCGCCAGTTTTCGGTGTATTTCAACCAGAGAAATATTCACTTAAAGAGAATAACAAACTACATAATGCAAAATTTTTACTTTTCAAAAATTCCAATTCTAAAGAGTCGAAACAAACCCGAGCAACTCCGGGCGATACTGCTATTATTTGATATTTTTAAACAAGAATAAATTCTCTATTAGGAACACTCCAATAACATCCCCTTTGGAGGAATTCATTTAATAGCGTTGGTTTAACGGAAAAAAAACAGACTTCTGGCGTAAAGACAAACCACACACCAAGCTTTGGCTTACAGTGTGTATTGTGTGTCATTGAATGAGAATAACATTCAAGGAACTCAGACTAAGATGTGTGATAGGTGCAGATGTATGCGACTTACAATGAACTTGGGAAGGTTTGTTTAGAGCTCTCTGTGTCTGTATATGTGTGTGAGGCTAAGTACGTATGTAGGTATATATATGTATGCATGCGTGGATGACTACATACACACACACACACACACACACACGTGTGGTCTGTATATGAGTGGAATGTAGATGTGAGGGATGCGTGCGTATGAGTCCATAATCTATATGAGTGTGTGCCTAAGGTTGCGTAAGTATTTGAATGCATATATTTATATGTATATGTGTGTGTATGTGTTTGAAGTGTTGTATATATATATATATATATATATATACATACGCACACACACACACACACACACACACACCACGCGCGCACACACACACACACACACACGCACACACACACACACACACACACGCACGCACACACACGCACACACACACATACACGTGGAGGCGCAATGGTTAGGGCAGCGGACTCGCGGTCGGAGGATTGCGGTTTCGATTCCCAGACCGGGCATTGTGAGTGTTTATTGAAGGAAAACACCTACAGCTCCACGAGGCTCCGGCAGTGGGTGGTGGCGATCCCTGCTGAGCTCTTTTGCCACAACTTTCTCTCACTCTTTCTTCTGTTGGCCTGCTCGCTTAGCCAGCGTGGTGGCGTCATTTGAAGGCTAAAACAATGCGAAGCGCATTGTGACCAGCGATGTGTAGCAACATCTGATAGCCTGGTCGGTCACATGATCACGTGATATATATATATATATATATATATATATATATATATATATATATATATATATACATGTCCGTGTAGTGTGTATGTGAAGTGAGTAGAATATGGATGTCAGTGCATGTATATGTTTGTTCATTATCTATGGTGAGTATGTGGATGACAGAGAGATAGTGAGATAATCTAGTGTCTAGAACGCTTGGTATGTCGATGCAGTGTATTAAATAAGTCTCAGTGCATAGATAGTTACCATGACATAGATCGTTGTAGAAATATTGATGGCATTGGTTAGGGTAATATACATTTGCATGTGTAAAATACATATATGTTAGATGAATCCAAGTCGATGAGAGGATATGAATTTGCGTGAAGGTGTACACATGGTTTGTGAAACTGGGACTTTCTCTACGTATGTGTGTACATACATACATACATACATACATACATACATACATACATACATACATACATACATACATATACACATACTCACACACATATATACACACTCTTTTACTTGTTTCAGTCATTTGACTGGGGCCATGCTGGAGCACCGCCTTTAGTCGACCAAATCGACCCGAGGACTTATTCTTTGTAAGGCCTAGTACTTATTCTATCGGTCACTTTTGCCGAACCTCTAAGTGACGGGGACGTAAACACAACACCATCGGTTGTCAAGCGATGCTGGGGGGGGGGGACAAACATAGACACACAAACATATACACGCATACACACATACACATAAGGTTATACCGGTGGGATTTCACCTAAAAACATAAGGGCTAAAACTGCACGTACACACATAATTCCCTGTCCTCATTATACATTTAGACGTTTTAAAATTAGACACAAGTCTGGCAATTTTGCAGAAAGGAGGTTAATCGAAACCACTAATACCACTATTTGAATATTTATATTTTATTGACACCCGGAGGGATGAATGGCAAAGTTGACCTCGGCAGGAATTGAACTCAGAATGGAAAATAACCGTAACTAAATACCTATTTCTTTATTACCCACAAGGGGCCAAACACAGAGGGGACAAACAAGGACAGACATAGGTATTAAGTCGATTACATCAACCCCAGTGCGTAACTGGTACTTAATTTATCGACCCCGAAAGGATGAAAGGCAAAGTCGACCTCGGCGGAATTTGAACTCAGAACGTAACGACAGACGAACTACCGCTAAGCATTTCGCCCAGCGCGCTAACGCTTCTGCCAGCTCGCCGCCTAAATACCACAAGGTATTTTTTCAGATGCCTTATCAGTCATACCAATGCAGCAGTCATTTTTAGATGATTAATCATTTACTAAGTCGAAGTAGCGGTAAGTAATCTCAGTCAACACTTCAGGGCATAATGATATTTTCTGAGACGAGTCTCTACCGATGCTAACCCTGGACAGGTGTATCTAGTGTGGGCCCCCAGCCAGGGTTACGGATACCCCATAATGGATAAAAAAACCTTACTGCCTTATCTCACAAAGGCTAGGGAGAAAACCTTACAATAAATCTGGAGTAGAACTATTAAGCTAGTCTAGTGTTCAACTCATTATTCTTCTGGCAATTTCTGCTGTGAAAATGATGTCAAAATGTAGTGCTCTTCATTCCTGAGGACTAATCCTGCGAGGTCGGGAGGGATATGCTGGTGTCTGAACAGTCTGGGATATCAATTTAGCCAGCCTAGGATTCGGGTTTGAACAGGTCACCTCAGCGTCATTGTGAAAATCTACAGGAACAACATGGAAAGAGATTACATCTCCCATGTTGGGTTGAGGCTCGTATCCTATTTCATATTGGTACAAGAGTTCATCCATCCATCCATCCATCCATTCATCCATCCATCCATTCATCTTCTCTGCCCACTATTCTTGGGAGGGTCCTGGTAGGTAGAGTGCTTAGGAACCTCCTCGATAGGGCCCTATCAGAAGCAACTGTTATTAGACAAAAGTCCATTCTATCTCAAAACAGACCTACGACAAAGACTCGAATAATGCGAGGTATTCTAAAAACAACACCTTTTTAAAAAAGTTTTATTTATGTTGGAAAATATATAACAAAGAAATGTTTTTTAAAAATGCGAAAGAAATTTCATTACTTTATGTCCGTAAGATATTTTATGAATTTATTTTACTTTTAAACATATTTTTTGTTATTTAAGATTAAAAAAACAATTTTCTTCTCTCAAGTATGTTACTTATTGAAAATAAAATTATTTCTTATTAAATTTTGGCCAATCGATAAAATAAGCTGCGAAAAAGAAAAAAAACCCATAAATAATTTGCAATATTGCATACATACATACATGCATACATGCATACATTCATACATACATACATACATACATACATACATACATACATACATTTATAGAAGAAAACAGCTACAGAGAAAATTGACTATATTGAGACA
The DNA here is from genome assembly GCF_006345805.1 of Octopus sinensis. NCBI lineage: Eukaryota > Metazoa > Mollusca > Cephalopoda > Octopoda > Octopodidae > Octopus > Octopus sinensis. The sequence goes on from NC_042997.1 coordinate 184,313,876, forward strand.
GATCGGTCAAAAGAATGTTGGTGGAACTCAGAAATTAAACGAGTCAACCGGTTGGTGCACAACAGGCCAGATATTGTTGTGTGGGACCACAAGGATAAGATATGTTCTGCTGAGGAAATCAGCTGCCCTCTGGACGCTAACGTCGTTAGAAAACTACAGGACCATTGAGTTTGCATATCCTGTACTCAAGATACACTTTCAGCTTCATACGTATCATTATTGGAGCAACAGGGTACATAGCAATCTGCCTGGAGCAAAGTATGGCTGAATTTGGGATCTTGGCGAAAGAACGTAATGTGGATGAAGTTAAAAGCAAATGTAGGGAGATTTTTGCATCTAATAAGCATGGAACTGACGTTCTGGCACAGCGATGGTAAACAGATAATAGAATATAATGGTATATATTTTGGTAAGTTAACACTTTTAATTATGTAATTTGTTTGAATGGTTAATTAAAACTTGAAATATCAAAGAACTTTTGATATGTATACCATTTAAAGCATACCGTATTACAGTAAGAGGTTCCAATAGTTTCTTGCCATAGAGACACGTGGTTAGACAAATTTTTATAACATGTCTTGTTTTTCCAGATAATCTTCTGGCTCTGGGGTCATGGTAGTCTGTGCCAATGTACGACATTGTTATTAAATTCCGTCTCTGTAGAATCTGGTTACGAACAAGCAAGTAAAGGAATCTTTATATGGTCGTTCGACCTTACTAGTAATAGCAATCGAATTGTCTTCAAATCACCCTACCGTCTCAGGTTGGTAGGCGGCACTGGGGTAATGTCCTCTCATTAAAATAAAAGAGAAGAGATAATCATGGAATTTCTTTGATCGTAAATTTGTTCGATCGGTCAGAGTTGAACTAGGGCTAAAAACAACAACAACAACAACAGCAGCAACAATTACAACAACAACAACACCACCAACAATAACCTGAGTACAAACACTGCTGCGGATTACACTGCTTGTCCTCTCGCAGAGGCTTGTAGAATAACAAATAGTTACACACTGGTGTTTATTCAATCCACTATCCTTCCAATCCAAAAAAAAAAAAAAAATTTAAATTTTAAAAAAATTTAAAAATGATTGTGCTTAGTCAAGAGAGATCAATAATATTTTTCTCTGTTTTATTTGCTAAACTTGATCTGGAACAATATAATTTTTTAATTTGCCTCTTGCATTTTTTCTTTTAATAAAAAAGAGAAAGATCCTATGTTTTCTGTTAGCATTTGAATCAGAGAAATGAAAAATGCCGATCAGCATCAAGTGAAAATATGTGTTGTCACGAAAGAATAAACGAATGCGTTAGGCGTATTTATAGTGGTGTGTTTTATTTGCTAATTTATTGAATGCAATTGAAAAAAGCTAAATGACTTTAAACGGATTTTTCTAAGGCACATTATTCAAATAGTGACTGATCGATTCTTTCATAAACGTTGAAATGGCAAGTTTTGTTTCGGATAATATTGTTTTATTTGCTGAATTCTACGAAATAAAATCTTGAGACAATCAGAACGGTATCTGCCTGCAGTGTGCAAAAAGAATAATGACTTTTTTCCCCCGCTGATTGTAAAGATAGCATAGTAAAAATATCTGTCTCTAAGTAGTGGGAAAATGTTATCTTTTCACATTCAGTCACGTATTTTACTGGTGGAATTGCATTTTGCTTATCATAAAGCAACATGGCAACAGTAATTCCATCTGTAAACGATTGTATGACACGACTTTCTCTGTCACGGTCTCGGCATCACATAAGGAAACTTAAAATGTTTTCAAATCCATTTACATGATCAAACATCAAGTGTAGATTGATAATTTAATTTCTCGCCTCTTATCGTCTAGCTAAATTACACCCCCACCCCACCCCACCATCCTACCCAAAAAGAAAATGGAGGTGGAAGTAAAAGACGAATATTGAATAATAAAGGTATAAACAGAAAAAGAACAGAATCTAATGCCATTATCATCAGCACCAGCACCGGCACCAGCACCAGCACCACCACCACTACCAGCACCGCCACCAGCACCGCCACCAGCACCGCCACCACCACCGCCGCCGCCGCCACCACGACCACCACCACCGCCGCCTCCGCCAACCCCGCCTCCTCCACATCCTCCGCCGCCGCCTCCGCCGCCGCCTCCGCCTCTCCACCGCCTCCACCACCGCCGCCGCCACTACTACCACCACCACCGCCACCGCCGCTACGACGATAACGACAACAACAACACTGCCATTGTCATACTACTACTACTACTACTACTACTACTACTACTACTACTACTACTACTACTACTATTACTACTACTACTACTACTACTTAAGTTGAAATGGCAATAACCATTTCAAATATAGGCACAAGATCACACATTTGAAGGGTTTGTTAATACTATCGATACCAGCTACTTCATTTTATCGACACCGGAGGAACGATAGACAAGTTGATTTCGATATGATTCCATATTCCCTCCAAAGAACAGTTAAAGCAATTTCTCAATGATGTGTATTCCATTGACATAGGCAGGCAAGAAAGCAGGCCAAACTGGTGTTGCCCATACTGATTTATAAGTTAGGCCTGTGATATAAGGGATGATGCAAGATGATGGCTAGTTGGGAGAACGTTGGGGTTGTCGTCATCTTTCGACTCTTTTTCATTCTTGTTTCATGTTATGGATAGATGGTGGGCACCAAAGTGACACAGAATGATATGCAAAGGGCTGTTTTTCTTTTCTCAGATTGAATTCTTACAGCCCTTTGCATATCATTCTGTGCCACTTTGGTGCCCACCATCTATCCATAACATGAAACAAGAATGAAAAAGAGTCGAGAGATGACGACATCCCCAATGTTCTCCCAACTAGCCATCGTCTTGCATCATCCCTTATATCACAGGCTTAACTTATGAATCAGTATGAGCAACACCAGTTTGGCTTGCTTTCTTAGCTGCCTATATCAATGGAATACATCATCATCAAGAAATTCCTTTAACTGTTCTGGAATCTACCTGCGCTTTCGTGTAGCAGAGTTCTGTAACTTTCGCCATATTCATTTCTAGATACATTCCTCAGGTAACTATGTACTTGTTGTCGTGATATAACACTGCCACAATTTCTTTGATTGGATTCGATTCATGTATAAAACTTCCTTTTTGTTTTAAACGAGCGAAAAAGTTTGCCGGTAATTTTGTTAATATCGTACAAGTTTGCTTTGTTTTTGTTGCTGTTTTTGTTCAGTTTATGTACTGCAGGTTTGCATTTTTGGCTATTGGATTGTGACTGTCTGTGTCTGTGAGTGTATTTATTTGTTTAATTCTAACCTTTTCTGTTAAAAATACCCCCCCCCAAAAAAAAACAAAAAAAAACCCATCTGTATAACCTTTCTAACATCCGTTTTCGAGTATTCGAAAATTATTTCTTTTAGTATTAAGAACGTATCCCATAGCACTTCCTTTGAATTGTAGCTTTTATTTTCACTTCTTCAGTAGAAGAAAGTATATTGAATAAAATGTAAACACAAGAAAAATTTTTCCAAGAAAAATAAATTGACTAAAAAATAGAAGTTTTGTGTATTTTATATACTGGAGATGTCCACATTTTCTGAAGCCCTTTGTTAGCAAAATAATTTAAAAACCCAGAAAAGTTTTCATTTAATAATACTTGATAAGAATGAATCCAATTTTCTCAGAGCGGACTGAAACAAATCTGCTTACTCCTAAACACAGTAATAATGACGGTCATTCCGTCAATTTCGACATATAAGTGTTTCAAGGAAAGGAAAGAAAAACCAAAAATGAAAGTTGCGTCTGTTTGCGGTAGATGCATGAATGTAATTTGAGTCCAGATATAGATTTCGCTATGAAGTCACAATGGGGACAATGATGATTTATATTTTGCATGGGATTGGACAAATGTGTCCAGGGTTAAGAATGGGGGTGCTTATCTCCCCTTTGTAAACATAAGGACACAGGAAATGTGTCAAGGCCGACAGGAAGCGTTGATGCTTCCTAGGGTTAAATAGCGGTTGTGTGATCCCCTTTATTGGACTGTCACGTTAAGTTGACAGTATACAACTCCTCTATCGTTCCACCACTGCTTATATCTCTCTGAGAAATTTAGAAATTTAACATTTCTAGTTTTTTTTTTATTATTCTGTTTTTTTTTTTTCAAATCCATTCAGATGAATTATGGTACATTTTTTGCCATTCAGATTAATGTACGCAATGATTTCCCCAAAATGTGATATTAAGCTGTAGGGGTTTTAGTGGTTGTTTCAGCTTGTCCTTATACCTTAGCATTGGTATTCCTTTACCTTGGAATCCCTCTACATGTTGGCCAAGCAAAAGAATTTTCGGGATGCGTTCATCTTGAATTCGAACAATATGTCCTGCCCATCTGCACTGACTTCTCAGCATGCTTTCGATACTGGTGATATCACATTCTTCTAACATAATAATAATAAAATAATAATAATAATAATAATAATAATAATAATAATAATAATAATAATAACTGCCCTGATGCAGTACCAGACAGTGGCCCTCATGGATTCTGATCTTAACTGATTGGAAGCGTTATCATGTACATTGCTTTGTCTTGGTATAAAAGATGGGCTACAGCAACTATTCGGCTCAATACCATAGATTTGTTTGTCAGCTGTTTGACCTTAAGCAAATGAGCATGTCTCTTAGTGGCTGACAATCTGTGCATCGCTGATCACGAGCAAAAGTAGTTGGGGAGCATCATAGCCATGTGTTGAGAAGAATTCTTTGAGAGGAATTCACCTTTGGAAACATGGGTGCTTCGTCCATCATCCTTAGACAACCCTTATTCAGGGACCTTTTGAGTGGGATGGGCTACTAGATCTGAAGAAAATTCTAACTGGGCCCCACCTGCAAGGCCATGCGCTATTTATCTTGATATGAGATCACCATATCGCGCATATATGGTTGTGATACATGTGCCTGGTGTACCCTTATCAGACGGGTAGTCATGATGGGTATCCTGGGCTTCGTATATTTTATCCCAGTGTCATTGTGATGGCATGCAATACCCTCTCAGTCAATAATAATAATAATAATAATAATAATAATAATAATGATGATGATGATGATGATGATGATATTAATCCTTTCTACTATAGGAACAAGGCCTGAAATTTGGGGAGGGATAGTCGATTATATCGACACCAGTGCGTAACTGGTACTAATTTTATCGAGACCGAATGATGAAAGGCAAAGTCGACCTCGGCAGAATTTGAACTGAGAACGTATAGACAGACGAAATGCCACTAAGCATTTTTGTCCAATGTGGTAACGACTCTGCCAGATCGCTGCCTTATAATAATAACAACAACATCAACAACCTCAACCACAGCAACAAGAATGTTGAATGTCTCTCACGATAATTAAGCTTATAATGTTCGGGAACAGGCCCTGTGAGACTTCTAACAGCAGGCTGCCGACCGCTCTCACAGAATCTACCAGAACACACAAGACCGAACGTTCTTAGAAGTAAAACAATAATAATGATAATAATCGTTTCTTCTAAACGCATTAGACCTGACATTTGAGGGGAGAGTACTAATCGATTACATCGACCAGAGTGTTTCACTAGTACTTAATTCATCGACCCCTCCCAGAGGATGAAAGGTAAAGTCGACTTCGGCAGAATTTGAACTCAGAATGTAAAACCGGGAGAAAAGCTGTTAAGCATTTTGTCCAGCGTAGCAACTATTCTGATAGCTCACCATTTCAATGATGATGATGATGATGATGATGGTGATGATGATAAGATGAAGCGGTAGGACACTAGCAAGTGAAAGAAACGAAAAGAGATACTGAATAAGAAAAATAAACAAAGTAGAAGTGAAAGGAGAAATGGGAAAACGATAAGTGTAAAAAATTGAAAGCAGTTTACTAATAGTATTTAACTCTATTATACAACAACAATTAGACAAGTTCAGATGCAAGAAGTTCAAAATTTGATTTTCAGTGAAACAACTTCGAATAATAGACTTCCATAAAGAAATAAAATCAAGTTGATGCTGTTTCGGCAAGAAGGCGAAGAAAATAAATCAATACAAAACAAGATAGCATTAATGAAGAAACACACACACGTATGTGTGTATGTGTGTAAGGAAAACAGGAAAACAACATCATTGTGCTACAAGAGATTCATTTCCTGGGTTCGTTTCGATAATGCAGTACCGCTGCATCTCTACGCAACGTTTGCATAATCTCATCTGAGGAAACAGAAATATAAAGAAGTATGAAAAATCATTTGACTACCAACTTCTATAAGATAGAAAGAAGGCTTAATTTAACTCATAAATCTTTCTTCTAGGTTATAAAAGATAGCAATCAAACTATTCTTCATATTTCTTTGTATTTGTATTTCCCTGATGAAAGGAAGCAAGCGTTGCTTAGAGGTGTGCAGTACTGCATTATTGAAACGTACGTAGGAAATGAATTTCTTGAAATATCAATAATGTTGTTCTCCTGTCGTTTTTATTTTTCTGAATTACGTGGCTTTCTATCTATATATATTATAGTCTATACAACAAGTGATTCAACTGTAGACGTTTACAGTGTGATATTAGATGTAGATTCGGAATATATGGCATACAAGAGTTTGATGTAATTTTTATGTGTTGTGAACACGATGCACACTATGGAAAAGAAAAGAAATGATTAAATCAGTCTCAATGCACGGTTTATAGTTTGTTTACCGGCCTTGGATACCTGAAGGTCAAGTCAACCTTGTTGCAGTTGTCTAGCAGATGACAATACCTGATGCGTGTCCACCGTGGGAAGATTAACTCTAGCAGAACTCATTAATTCTAATATTGTAACGACGAAATCCCTGAATTAACAGTGGTTTCGATTTGCAACACGAAATTCTTGAGTTTAAACTTCTTCAGGTATACAGTTGTATTCTAGCAAAATTATGTTCATGTTTCACCTCATCTGGTTATGAAGGACGGGCGATAGATATGTGAATCATACCGTTATCATAAAACACAGGAACATCTATATCGGCCACTCGCTGTCAATGCCATTCCCCTCATTACTACTACAGCAACCATTATCACGGCCATCTACAGTTACATCCCACCCCTGCTACCATCATACTACATACTAACATCATCATAAGTAACCCCAACAGCATCAGCAGTGAAGGCACAATGGCCCAGTGGTTAGGACAGCGGACTCGCGGTCGGAGGATCGCGGTTTCGATTCCCAGACCGGGCGTTGTGTGTGTTTATTGAGCGAAAACACCTAAAGCTCCACGACGCTCCGGCAGGGGGTGGTGGCGACCCCTGTTGTACTCTTTCGCTCCAACTTTCTCTCACTCTTTCTTCCTGTTTCTTGTCCCCGACTTCCTATGCAACCGCTGAGCCTGGATGCGCATTCATCCATCCGTCGATGCTTTCGGTGTCGGGGGTTGACCTGCTTTCTCTTCTGCGCGGGTCTTACGAATAGCAAAGGACCACGTTTCGGACTTCTCCCACTACAGATAATCCTGAGGCGCGATCTTGCGAGCTCTGGGACGAAGATCGCTTCCCTCAACAAACAAACAAACAAACAAACAAACAAACAAACAGCAACAACAATGCAAGCATTAATGACACAACACAACTGCAAATAAAACCACAATTAACATGACATCAATGACGACGACGATGATGATGATGATGATGCCGGTGCTGCTGTTGATCTTCATTGTATTCACGAGCACAATCAACATATTTATCATGATGATGATGATGATGGTGATGACGATGATTATCATTATAATTAGGATCATAGTAATGAAGATTAACATCATTTAACTGTTGTCTCCGTGTTTGCATAAGATGGAGTTTCTCGCTTGGGAAACCTCTGCAAAGTATTGTAACCAGAAGGTGAAACTGGAATCCAATACACTAGGAAGCGAAGGACCTTATATTGTAATGCGAACGTGTTTTCTAACAAGTGTCCTTGTGTGTGTATGTGTATGCGTATGTGTGCGTGTGTGAGTATATGTGTGTGTGTATGTGAGTGTGTGTATTCGTGTACGTATGTTTGTATGTGTGTGTAGTTAAGTGCATACCTCAGTGTGTAGATGGTGTTTTGTGTGCATGTTTTTTAAAATTTGTTTGTATTTTACTGCATTAATTCTGCTGGCATTAAATAAAGTTTGATAAACATATACAGAGAGAGAGAGAGAGAGAGAGAGAGAGAGAGAGAGAGAGAGAGAGAGTGAAAGTGATAAAGAGAGAAAGATGGAGAGAGAGAGAAAGAGGGAGATTGAGAAAGAGGGAGAGTAAGAAAGAGGGAGAGAGAGAGAAAAAGTTATAAAAAGATAAAGAAGAAAGTGAGATGGCGAAAGATTGAGTGAATTAATGTTGTATTTGATATATAGTCAATATCATTAAAATCTTTATTAAATTTTGTTTGACCAAGCCGCTGCTCGAAGAAAATACAGCAATCGCTAGAAAAAAATAATATGCAAAATGAAAAAAAAAACAAAAACAAAACTAATTTGATATCAACAATATTTCCATAGTGTAATCATTTCCCCTTATTCTACCTTTTTTTCTCGTTAGTGAACCCCTTGTCAATATTGTTGAGCCGAATGAATTATGACAGTAAGGGATCACTATAACTGCTTACAGCACTGTTAATGAAGTATTCTGAACAAAGCATGGCCGAACGGTTGAGAAATTCACTTCAAACTCAAGCTACTTGGGATTCGTGCCCGCTGCCTGGTATACCGGGTAAAGGTTTCCACTCTGCCGCATCTGTAATAGAGTGGACGAAACCATTGCCTATATTGCGAACGAATGCCTAGACTTGTCCCAAACCTCTACAAGTTGTGGTGACACGATGAGGTAGCGAAAGTGCCACATTGAAAACAGTGCGAAAAGTGGGGCTAGAGAGAGGCAAGAGGTGGTATGAGCACAAACCACAGAGAGTGGCGGAGTCGAAGACTTGCAGAATCCTCTGGGACTTCCCAATCCAAATAGATCAGGTGTGAGAGCATAACAAACCGGACCTAGTGGTGGTGGACAAGATGCAGCACATGTACTACATAGTTGATGTTACGTGTTCCTTTGACCCATGAATACTCAAAACATAAGGCGAATGGATAGATGTATACAATCTTGTTAAGTACGAAGTAGCCAGGCTATGGAAAATGAAGAAAGTGAAGATAGTGTAAAATATTGTTGGTTCCTTGGAGGCAGTATCAGAAGGTATAAAGACGAATATAAAGAAAATTGGAATAGAGTGCCCAGTAGAACTATCACAAAAATTTTGCCTGCTTGGCACGGCCAGAATAAAGGAAAGTATTAGACAGCTAAAAAGAAAAGATAGCATGGTGCCGTAGGCTGCAGGCAGTAAGCCCGCTACGCATGAAAGACTTCAGAAGTTACAACAAAACCGGAAATAAAAAGAATAAATAATGATGATAATGACGGTGATGATAATAATAATAATAATAATAATAATAATAATAATAATAATAATAATAATAATAATAATAATAACAATAATAATAAACGGTATGGCACATCGTTAGTGAATGCCCGAAATTGGCACAGCGAGAAAATACAAAAGGAGCCATGACAATGTGGAAGAATGATCCGTTGGGAGCTCTGAGGAAATCACGGCCTACAAAGAGCAAAGATGTGGTATGGGCAAATCCCAGGAGTCACCGAGAATGAGAATTGCAAAATCCTGTGGGATGCATTGATCCAGTGCGATTACCTGACCAGACATCGGAAACCGGACATCGTTATGGTGAATTAAAAAGAAAGGACATGCATGATAATCGACATAGCATGCCCCGGTGAAAACAGGATCAATGTGAAAGAAGAAAAAAAAAATAATAATAATTATAATAATAATAATGATAATGATAATATTAATAATAATAATAATAATAACGATGTCGCAGAGAATGGGCAACTATCTGGAAGAAAAACTGTTTCCAGAAGAGTAGAAGGGATGCTGCAAGGGCTCATACGGCTGTAGAGATCAGCTACTGATCAATAAAGCCATAACTGACCATTACGATCTGCATGTCCATACAGACACCACTTTACCACATATCGTTTTCGGTCACATCGACGTTCTCAACTTCCCTTACTGTGCCACAAAGGTGCAAAGGTAGTGGCGAACCAAGGGTCAGTGTCACAGCTGATGTCTGTAGCATTGACACTTATCTTTCTCATATCGCCATACGAGATTCTGTGCAAGTTTGGTTCTGACACAATCTTCCGCCTTTTCTCGTCCTCCGTCTTCAAGCCAAGCATATATAGTCTCAAATATCATCTCTCTTTAACAGAAATCACAATACCACATATATCAGGGTTCCTTTCAACTATTTAGTTAAAGGCCTCTCACTTTTCGATAGCAGGAAGCTACGCAATTTCGTATCATGATCTGGCAGGTAGGTCTATTCAACTGTGATATTATGAATAGTGCTAGAGTGGTTGCTCAATACTACGTCCAACGCACATTTCGTCTGTCTCATTGACTCAAGAACGAGAGTTGGGACACGGAAAAAAATTCAAAAATTTTAAAAGTCCTCCCTGCTTCTTTGCCCGAAGTCCAGATGCAAAATCTTGGTTTCAGTGTATTCAAAGATCAAATCACAAAGGCTTTTCATTGATAGAGTCTTCAAAGGACCAGGAGGTTTCGTTACAGACCTACCAAAAATCTTTATTCTCATGGGAGTTGGTCCGTATTCAGAATCACATTTTGGTAGGCAACATTTCCATTGCTTTCATTGTTGATTACTGTTTATGAAATTGTATTTGCCCCACCGTGATGTGTAAATATCTGTGCTTGTTTAAGTGTTGCCAGTGAAGGCGCGTGGCTTAGTGGTTAGGGGTATTTGGCTCATGATCTTAAGGTCGTGTGCTCAATTCCCGGCGATGCGTTGTGACCTTGAGCAAGATATTTTATTTCACGTTGTTCCAGTTCCCTCAACTGGTAAAAATGAGTAGTACATGTATTTTAAAGGACCTGCCTTGTCACATTCTGTGTCACCCCGAATCTTCCTAAGAACTACACGTGTCTGTGGAGTGCTCAACCATTTGCACGTTAATTTCACGAGCAGTCTGTTACGTTGCTCGGATTAACTGGAACCCTCGTCGTCGTAACCGACGGAGTGCCAGTGTTTAAGTTTTGCCATTTTTTCTTTGGTTTGTGAAATTTAGTCTTTAAATTCATGTTTTTGTTTACAAAATCTTCATAAACCTGTAATTTGATATGTATAAGCCAGACGAAGAGATATGCTGTTACACAAGTAAATGTATATTCACAAAATGTATAAAAATTCCAAACAACTGTTTTTTTCTCGAACAATGTAAAAAGGGCGGACACTTAAATTTTCCAAAATTTAATAATCTCAACCCCCAAAAAAAAAAAAAGAAATGGAAAAAAGAAAAAAACGATATATATTTTTCACTGAGTACAAATTCGGTAATCCGAGTCTTTCGCAGAGCTGGGTTTGAACAAGTGTTCTTCCGAATATACTAAACAATAATGCTTTCTTAATTTAACCCCTGAGGGCAATTACAATCGATTTCATTCAGACACGTTAAAAGCTAGGGTGTGTTGCATAAAGGTCAGGAGATGAACAAGGCAAAATCATATAAAAACAGAAAGGGTGGATCAGAGATGTTACAAAAAAAAACAAAAAAACAAAGATACAAAAACAAAACAAAACAAAAGAAAAACGTTCATGTACAAATAAAGACATAAAATTAATAAAATATATAATAAAATATAAAACTGTGATTATTCTTATATCTATAAGAATGCTATATTAATATGGCGATAACAATTAATTTCCAGTAAACGCTGCTGTAATCTCTTTTATAGGGACTTAGTAATTTTAATATTTCTATTATTGAAAACAAGTGGATGTATTCCACTGAAACTAGGTAAATATAAGCCTTCGAACAGAGACGTCAGTGGCGACACCTGCGGGTCTGACTGCGCTACACTGACAAGGGGCAATACCCCGAAACGCGTCTGTAGCTGTCGGACTGGCAGTGTGAAGCGGCTCACCTCCCTTGTTCGAAGGTTATAATGGATACAGATCGTGTATCAATAGCTATCTTGATGGCGGTGGCCTCATGGAGCTGACCATGGCAGCGATTATTCTTATATCTATAAGAATGCCATATTAATATGGCGATAACAATTAATTTCCAGTAAACGCTGCTGTAATCTCTTTTATAGAGACTTAGTAATTTTAATATTTCTATTATATATATATATATATATATATATATATATATATATATATATATATGCATATATACACACATACATGTACATGCCTACATATATATGTATATATACATGCATTTATGGGTACAGAGCGTCCAAAAAACGTGAACAAAATGAGAAACGAGAACATAAAAACAAAACCATGGAAAACGAACTTTTTTCGAACACCGAAAGTAACAAATAGAGAAACGAGACAGGCAACATAAAGAACATTCCTTTCATCAGTTGTCCCTTTTTTATCTTGTGCAAAGATGTATCGCCATTTGCCTTTCCCTTGGATAACATTAGTGGTGAGGAGAGGGAGGCTGGTATGCATGGGAAACTGCTGGCATATATATATATATATATATATATATATATATATATATATATATAATATATATATATATTATATATATATATATAATATGTATATATATATATAATATATATTATATAATACACACACACACACACACACATATATATATAGCATATATATATATTATATATATATTATATATATATGTAGAAGTTTGAAAAGGAACACAAGAGTTGATATATATATGGAAAAAGCCAAGGTAGTAAATACTAAAATACTTTTATAAAAAACATTTCAGCACCGGTTTCGGTCGTTGAGACTTTTTCAACAATAAGTATACACACACACACACACACACACACACACACACACACATATAATATATATATATATATAAAGAACAATGCATACATATTCTGTTTCGTCTGCGGAGTCATTCTCTTTTAGTGCCTTATAATTTAACACACTCACCGATAAAATTTCCACTTTTTTCTTTTATTATTTTTCTAAAATTTTCGTTGCGTCTTACAACCATTTCAATAGTTTTGACTCTCAAAACTATTGAAAAGGTTGCAAGACACAACAAAAATTTTAGAAAAATAAAAAAGAAATAAGTGGAAATTTTACCGGTGAGTGTGTTAAGTTATAAAGCACTAAAAGAGAATGACTCTCCCCAGACACAACAGAATATACTTCAACACAGGAACTTACAAAATGAATCTTGCAAACCAAATCCGAAAACGAAATACATACATACATACATACATACATACATACATACATACATACATACACACACACACACACACATATATATATATATATATATATATATATATATATAAACATGTGTGTGAATATATCTATGAACATATGTATTATTATATAGTGTGTGTGTGTGTGTGTGTGAGAGAGAGAGAGAGAGAGAGAGAGAGAGAAAGGAAAATAGAGATTGAAGTTGAGAGGGACGTTACTCTTCTATTTAAACTGTTGTAAAATTTATCATTAATTTGTACTGTATGTCTCGCAAAAAATAAATAAAAAATATAAAACATTTTTTATTAAAATTCTTTGTGCTCCACCCACATCGATATAAAATATGAAATAAAATCGCAAATATAAAGGCATTAACAATCTTATATCTTCATCCCCTCCCTAATTTCGCTTTTGTCTGTCTCACTTCTTTCCCCGCCAACTCTAGCGTCAGATAGGAATGAATGAAAAAATACATCATGCAATCAAATCAAAAAACTCTAAGCGAAAACATTGAAAAAGGAACATAAATAATAATAAAAAAAACAACTGAAAGTCTCTCCCCCACCGTAAAGCTCCCAACATCTCATTGTTCTCTTCACCACAGAAAAAATAGGCAAATGAAAATATAAAAAAAGTAACATAAGGTATATAGAGTTTAATGGAAAATAAATTATAGAAACTAAAAAATAACAAATCAAAAAATGATTTACTTTAGTAATCGTACGGCTGGAGTATTGATAATTTGAATAAATTGAATTAAGAAACGGGTTTGCCAACGACTCATATTGCTTTTGTGGATTTATACAGAAAGGTACTTAAGAATTCAATCATTTTATCAACATTTGCTCAATACGTTTGACAGCGGTGAATCAGAAGCGGATGTGGTTATCCACTTCCTGTAGAAATAAATGCTATTTTCTAATGTTTTAGCAAGTTAGTTTATTGAATATAGGAAACAATTAAGATGCATTAATGAAATACTGTTTGTACTTTTAAAAATACCATTATCGATTTATTGTTTTTGTTCTTTGTTCGTCTTCCCATCACATCATTGCGATGACTTTTATTGTGAATAAGCAATAATTGCATTTAGGAGGAAACCAAATAAATATTTATACACACACCCTCACACGTACATAATACACACACACACACACACACACATATATATGTATGTAAGTATATATGCATAATGTATGTGGTGTATGTATATGTATATATATATATATATATATTATATATATATATATAAGTATATATATATATATATATATATATATCTATATATATATATATATATATATATATATATATATATATATATAATATATATATATATATATATATATATATACAGACACATACATATATACTGGAGCAAACACATATATGCGAAACCAGGCGGGAAAAATAGTACTCGAATATCAGCGGTAGAGTGATATATATATAATATATATATATATATATATATATATACACATACATATACATATGAATACATGAATGTATATATATATAGCACTTTGGGTGTATCATATTCATAAATACATGCATACATACATATATACATGTATGTATATATATACACGACTCTGCCCAAATACAATGGTATATGTATATATATATATATATATATATGACTTTGACGCGATACAATGGTATATATATATATATATGCACATATGCACATAGAAATTCATCAACAAATATATACAACAACAAATCTATGAAATATGTACACAGAAAATTAAGCATAATATAGTTTTACCTCTGTATGTAGCTTCCTGTAATATAACGAACCAATTTTATTTCAGATCAATATATAGGAATATTTCAATAAATTGGTAATTTTGCGCTTAGTTTAGTTCCCTTTTATTAAAAGACTAAACAGTAAACGAAACCGACATCCTCATATTTGATTGCTTAAAAACCACGTATTTGAACTTCCTTTTTTTTTTCTTCTTTGTAAACATCTAATTTGTCTAAATTTTGCTTTGAAAATATTTCTACTATTTACTTGTTTCAGCCATTGGGCCGCAGCTATGCTGGGGGTACCGCTTTGAAAGGTTTAGTCGAACAAATCGACTCCAGTACTTACGTTTGTTTGCTTTTTTTTAAAATCTGGTGCTTATTCCATCGGTCTCTCATTGACCACCGAACCGCTATGTTACGGGGGCGTTAACTGACCGACACCAGTTGTCAAGCGGTGGCGGGTACAAACACAAAGACACACGCATACACAAACATACACGTATATGTGTATATATTTCTCTTTTACTCTTTTACTTGATTCAGTCATTTGACTGTGGCCATGCTGGAGTACCGCCTTTAGTCGAGCAAATCGACCCCAAAACTTATTCTTTGTAAGCCTAGCACTTATTCTATCGGTATCTTTTGCCGCACCGCTAAGTTACGGGGACGTAAAGGCACCAGCATCGGTTGTCAAGCGATGTTGGGGGGACAAGCACATATACACAAACATACACACACATATATGTATATATATACATATATGTGTGTATATATGCTGCGGCATGGATTTGGTAGACGGAAACTGAAAGAAGCCCGCCGTGTACACAGACACGCACACACATATGCATGTGCATGTCGTGTCCGTGTTTTAGCCCACCATCGTTTGACAACCGGTGTCAGTGTGTTTACGCCCCCGTAACTTAGCTCTTCGACAAAGACACCGACAGAATAGTCGATTCGTTCGACTAAAATTCTTCAAGTCTGTGCCCCAGCATGACCACAATCTAATGACTGGAACAAATAAAAGATAAAAGAATGACGCACTGTGGTCGCTTGAACATTCTATATTAAAAAGATTAAAATAAAATCAAAGTTAAAAAAACAGAATGTTTGGATCAACGATGTGTTTAGATTATAATGCAGAAAGCCCCTTCATAAAATGTCTAAAGAGTTTCTATACACCAAATTTATTTATTTATGCAATACATAACATCTTTCATAATTATCCACATTCAGTTGTTGTCCGTCCCTCAACATTAGACAACCTGTTGTTAGGTTTATTTATAGACAACAAAATGGCTGGTGTGCTAACAACGGAATGTGTACATGGTCGCTCGGCTTTCTAGAAATGGCAAACGAATTTCCCTCAAATGAGAACCTATATTCTCTTATAGAATTAACAGCACATAGTTTCATGTTTTCTTGGACCTATTTCTGAATGCAAAAAAGAAAAAGAAAAATCCATCCGGAGGGTCTGCTCAAACTGAGAAGACATGTGCTAAACAACTTTAAAAACAAGAAGAGTAACAACACTAGCAGCAATAACCATTAGTAGTAGAAGATGAAGAACAACAACAATTACACTAACTACAACAACAAAAGCAACAACAGTAATGACTAATAATAATGCACAATATTTGCAACCAATTGTTAACGGCAGTATGTAAACTACAGTATCTTTCTTTTTTAGTTATTTAAGAGTATGTACGACCCTGCTTGCTTAAAGAAAGTCTGACCCCCTTACGAACATAATATTTATTATCCGGTAGTTAAAACAGCGTAGTGGACAAAAAATTCTACACTAAAATACAGAATATTCTCGTAAATTATTTTCGAAGCGAATGGATTACAATAAAATAATATGGTGGAACATAAATGTAATGTTACTGATAATGATTCCAGTCTGAATCAATATGTTCATTCAGTTACGGATTGCATTCTCCCTTGGATAATGAACAAATATTTTTTTAATAGCTAGACTAAATACGAATTTATGTGTTAAATTTATTAACCAAAACTGTGTATAATGTTTTCCACAATGTTCATCGATTGATTGCTATTCAATTTTAACGAATAAAATGGATCTTTTCGGTTTGAACGTCAGTTTTTTCTAGCGGTGTCATATGAAATTGTCACCCATAATTATGACCCTAGTATCGATCTATTGCATTTCAATCTGTTTTACGGTTAGGGTTAGTAAGGGTTAGGGTTAAGGGTAGAGGGAAGGGTATCTTTTTTTCTTCACAAATGTAAATAAACCCAATCTGTTTCTTAAACGAGGGACATATTCATACGGCACAGAATGTTTTTTTACCTCAATAGACGTCGGTGATTTCTTGAAATTGCAGAAATTGAAGAATAGAAACAACAAATATCTTACAAACTATAGAATTTTCTCAATAAAGCAAAGAGAAAAACATGTTTTATAAGCACATTCTACCAGTATACGAAGTTTAAAATTTTTTAGTTACCTAGAAATTATGTTAGAAACTGCCGTTCAAACCGAAAAGATCCAATAAAATTAATTGAAGTTTCATTGATTGTGATAACTATACAGTGCCTGAATGGATATCTAATGTTTAAGGTATATCAAACATGCTTAGTTTCATTGTTGACAGATCGCTTTTTTTAAAAACTTATTGAAGTTGCTATAACATAAAACTATAGATGAACAAATTAAACAAACTGTATTATACTCTCACTAACCCTTCATATGTATACCCTCCCTAACATTATATATGTACTCGTATCTGAGTTGATTTAATTTAAAAATGAGTATGATATCGTATCTGATATATATGCTAGAAGGGACGGCATAGAGCAATAAGCAACTGGCTATATACTTCTTGTCGTAAAAGGGTTTTAGTTATATTAAAGTTTCCTTTAACTTTATCGCTTTAACTTTAAATTAATCGATAAAAATACAATCTGGTCTTCTTTACTTTCAAATTGTAAAAATAAACCACACAATGGTTAATATATTCATGTAGGTTTGGTAATTGTTGGAATGTTGAATTTAGTTTCTACCTCTTTTAATGTTAGAGGAGGAAGTACAGTGCACAAACTATTTCCAGGGAAAATGGTTAGGGGAGGAAATTTTAAACACTGCAGCTAGGGTATTGTATTCTTTCTCCAATTGATAGTAAAATGTAAATTAACTTATAATCATTGCCTACGGTATTTAATACAGGGCCTTTATCATAATTACCCAACTTAAGGTCGTAGGTTTATTTGAAGTATTTCACTTTGCACATTTTATTTTTGATTATGAAAATTATACTAGCCAAAAATAGTTCAGAACTCTTTTTCTGTTTGTAAAATTCTCTTGATTTGTTACACCCTGCTGATGAAGGACACATATCCACAGTGTTCTTTAGATGCACAAAAGGATCTGCTTTTCTTTTAAAATGTAGAGGTACTTTGAAAGATTAATTCCTAATTTATCTAATTATCACCCTTTTCTTTGTGAATCGCTAACAATAGATGTTAAATTTTCGTTTTCTTTTGGCGACTGAGAGGCAAATTTCAATTAATTAAAACTGTTTTTGCATGTCATTCAGTACAAAACCACCAGCTAGAATTAATTCTATAGTAGGTAATTTTGAAGAAAAGTATTTCAGAAGATGTATTCACGACACATTCAAACACAGTAAAGAAAAGCTTAAATTTATTGACAATTTCTAAATATATTTTTATTCTCTAAGCACTAGATTTTACACCTATCCAGCTGAATTGGCGTGCTTCGCGAGAATTCTTGACAGAATTTTGCGTTCAAAATTTCACATTAGTTTTTCAATAACGTAAAAAACTATACCTGCAAATGTTCTAGAAAAATTCTTGTGAATGCTTTCACATTTTTATAATTCTTTGTAAACTCCATATTAGCTTTTGTTCAATTTTATATGTATATATTTTTCCTACATTGGTAAGCGCCGCAAAATTATTTTTTTTGTGACCCACATAGATCCATTTGTATGTAAGAAAGCTGTTAACTATATGATCAATGTTCTAAAGGTATGGAATGTAACACCGAAAGTAGAAAATCATATTTTAAATACAGCTTTGAATAAATATGTGAGTGTTCGGTATACATACATACACACACATACATACACACATACATACTTACATACTTACATTCATAAATACATACATACACACAATACTTACATACATATATATGTTTATCTATCTATCTATCTATCTATCTATCTATCTATCTATCTATCTATCTATCTATCTATTTACCTCTCCCTATATATATACACATACATACATACATACATACATACATACATACATACATACATACATACATACATACATACATACACACACACACATATATATGGCTGAAATTTACAGAAAAACAAAAAAGACGAATCAGTTTGATGCTCGGGAAAGTGAGAAAGTCTTTTACGTTTCGAGCCTACGCTCTTCAACAGAAAGGAATAAGAGAAAATAAACAGAGAATTAAAAAATAAACTTGTAAGTTTAGCGATCAAGCATGGCGACTGGTTGTGAAAAAAGGGGTTTGACAGGTGAGGTAGAAACAACAGGAGATAATAAAGTACTGGTGATCCCAAAACGAAGCTGCGCGTGCGTTCGTGTATGTAAGAATGTGTAAGTGTGTGTGTGTGGATAGGAGCCAATGACTTTGACGTGAGGATGTGTGCGTGCGTGTGTACATCTGAAATGTGTGGGTGTGTGGGTGATGGTGTGCTAGTGTGTGTGGAATGGTGGCGCGTGGTATGTGTTAGTGTGTGGTGTGGGGTGTTGAGGTGGATGTATGGGGGTAGGGATCGGATATGTGAGAGTGGTGTGTGTGGGTGTGGGTGTGGGTATGGGTGGAGAGGTGTTTATATATATACATATACATATGTTTCTAATTTCTTGTAGAAGAGCGTGCACTCGAAACGTTAAAAGGTTGTTCCAGTTTTCCTGAGCGTCTAACTAATACACCTTGTTTATTGTTCCCTCACTTGTTTCTGTTTTTCATTTTTGCCTTTTGTATGATTTTGAACAACACACATACGCATACACACAAGCACACACACACACACACACACACACACACACACACTCGTATGTATGTATATATGTACAGGGTATGTCAGACATTTGAGGTCATTTGTAGAAATTTGGAAAAAGACGTACAACTTACCAAAAAAAAATCTGTATTTGAAAACAAATTGGTACAATTAATCTTGATAATCCTTTTATCACATCTATTAAATGAATCTACCGTTAGCACTAATAGCTGCTTCAATATGGAGTCAGAAGCGTTGTCATGCCCGAATCAGATGATATTTATCAAATTTGAACATCGTGATGGTTATGGCTGATTTAAGAGATTGTATGGTGTTATGGGAATGTTGACAAGCCTCACACTCATGTATGCCCCATAGGTAATATTTTAGTGGATTGAATTCTGGTGAGCTAGGAAGCCTTGTGTTTGGGAGAACATGACCAAGGAGATTGGCACGCGTCAATGTTTGGGTTGTCTTAGCCTTATGAGACGGCGCAAAGTCTGGTTGGAAGACGAACGACCTTCTGTTGAGTTCTCTGTTTACAACTCTCTCCAAAAATTTTGTGTAGACAACGGCATTTACTCTAAAAACATACATACATAGATGCATGCATACATAAATTCATAAAACGTACATGTATATATATATATAATATATATATATTATATAATATATATATATATATATATAGATATATATATATATATATATATGTACACACACACACACAACAATTCATCATACACATATATAATTTTTCCAGAATGAGATAAAAAACCAAAGCTGTGAAGACTTTAGAACATTTATAAATAGGTCTTACAGCTGTTTACAGGATATTTAATATATCCCTTCATCGGAGACGGTGTGAGAAAATGGTTAAACAATAGTTAATTTAGATAAGATACGAAATAGAGAATGAAGTGGAGGAATGAAAATAGATGTGAGATATGCAGGGATATCCATAGCACTTACTCAGCATTACCTGATACCATTGGGTCTTATTGACATCATTACCTCTCATAATCTCTACATACACATAATATATTATATATATATATATATATATATATATATATATATACACATTTACATACGTACACATGCACATATATATATGATCATTATTGTAAACTCTACAGACACTGAGACTCAATACTACGAGTTCTTTATTCATAATGGCCTAATCGTGTTCCAATGAACAGATACGCCCAGGATCTCTCTCTCTCCACCTATCTGTCTCTCAATCCATTTATCTATCTATCTGTCTCTCAATCCATTTATTTATTTATCTATCTATCTATCTATCTATCTATCTATCTATCTATATCTATCTATCTATCTATCTATCTATCTATCTATCTATCTATCTATCTATCTTTCACTCTACCTTAACACACACACACACACAGACACGCACATACACATATATGCGTGACTGTATGTATGTATGTCTGTATGTGTGTGTATGTGTATAATTATAGCTGGTATTTCCTTTAGAGCAGAAGGAAACACAACGTAAGGTGATCAATACTTCAAGGAGAAGATATATTAATTTGTCTAATGATAAGTGACTATTATAAGATTAGCTCTGTTGCATTTATGGAGAAATTGAGACAATTTCTTCCTGTTCTG
>NC_042997.1:184338135-184340635 GCF_006345805.1 Octopus sinensis
TTTCATAGCCTTGGTTTTTTTTATCTCATTCTGAAATTTTTTATACACACACACACACGCACTCACACACACACACACACACATACACACACACACACACATATATATATATATATTTACATCTACATTTTAGGCCTTGGTAGGGTATAAAGATAGGATATTTCCAGAGAAGTATTCAGCCCGAGGTCTGGGCTATTAATACTGTCGGATCCCAGACTAATACCGAAATTCTTCAAGTGTATAAAATCCTGGTTTTAGGATGGCAAAACAGTTGTGGCGAATAATAAACTATAATCCAAATAATAAAAAGACAAAGAGAGTCAAAACTATTGAAAAGGTTGCAAGACGCAACGAAAGTTTTATGAAAATAAAAATAAGAAAAAAGTAAAAATTTTACCGGTGAGTGTGTTATATTATAAGGCACAAAAAGAAAATGACTCTCCTCAGACACAACAGAAAAGGACAAACATCATATCTTTAGTGATTCGTTAAAATTGTTTCTGTATCAACTCTGCTTGCAATGCGAGTTTACACAATATTCGCAGTGAAAATTTACGTAATGTTTGCGGTTTTAGATTTTAGAGGGGCATCTCATCAGACTTGCGTCAAAGGTGCACTCCTACATTGTGCGTTTTCAAGGAAGTAAAAAGTAAATAAAAAATAAAAATATGGTTAAGGGATGGATAATCAACATAGAGATCATGTGGGATGGATGACGAGGAAGAAGAATACAAAGGAGAAAATAAGAAAAGAAACAAAGGGATTGTATATATATATATATATATATAATATATATATATATAGGATAAAATTTTTATAAGAATTTATCAAGTAGTCAGCGTGAAAAGCCTCATATGGGAAAAATTATTAATTATTCCTTTTAAATATATTTATTTATATTAAGGGCATTACTATACATCAATGCCTCACGCTACGAGGGACTCATTTAAGTCAAAACTACCATAATAAACACATTTTACCGAATGCACCTCTCGAAGTGAGCATCTTAAAAACGGATCCAGCCGCTGATCATGTGATTTCATTATTACTGCAAAAAATGCTCTTTTTAATCTTCAGTGCAGGCATAATCAAGGCACATAAAAAATGAACAAAAAAATCAACATACCAGACGAACATATATATAGATGGTAAAAAATAAGTTCAAAAGAGAACAATTCAATCTTTTTGAGAGGTCCAAAAAGAGTGAAAGAATAATTTTTAATAATGATTTATCATATTCATTAAAAAAAAAACACAGCCAGAGCAAGTAATAAAAATATGAAAATAGTAGTTGAAAAATATCGTTATATGTATATAAATATACCATTAACAATTATATAAAAATGGAGGAGAAAAAGATGCTGAATCAAAATTAGATTTAGTACAAAATAGATTCAATACATAACAATTCCTTGTTAAGTTCTCTTTGTCTTTTTCTGTCTGTATGTACATTTTTACTTTAATATTGTAACTTTTTTCAAACATAGTCTTGCCTATCACTTCTAGCTTCGTGTAAAATATATATACATATAATTTATTCGTTTTTCAATATTAATATGTATAGTGTTCAACTCTCTATGTTTTTTTCTGCTAGTCCACCTGTTACGTTATATACTACTATACGCACGTGACCCTGTTTATTATACTTTGTCTCGACCTGTTACAATTTTTTTTCAAACATACCCGTTAGCCTTTCATTCTTATTTTTATGTTATAGTTTACCGTACATATAGACGTGCATACACATTGATATGTCTTTCTTTCTCTTTCGTCTCTCTTACTATTATTATTACTGTTATTTTTACCCCATTTTACAACTTGCTTGTAAATATCCGATTTTTCCCCATTTGTATTCTCCCTTATTGTATCTTATTTTAATTTACTTTATTTTATTAAACCTTACAAAAATTCCTCATACTGATGAAAATGACAATGCAGAAACTTAATTATAATTACTATGGTTATAATATTTTTCTTACATATTTGTATTGTCCTTTGAAATGTATGTATTGAATCCTAGTTTGTATTAAATGTAATTTTCATTCAACATCTTTTTCTCCTCCATTTTTCTATAATTGTTTATATGGTATACCTATAACGATATTTTTCAACTATATATATATATATATATCATGGGATTTTGTTTTACAACGATGGCCACAATGCACTTCTTCGCCAACCCGTCGTAGGGACACCTATTTACAGTTTAGTGGACTGGAGTAACAAGGAGAAATGAAGTGCTTTACTCTAGAATACGACGCACCACAGACCTGGGAACTGAAACTTCGCTCTGGCAAACATTATACTATAACTACTAGGACACGCGCCTTAACCTATGTATGCATACATATATAGAGGGTGCGTAAGGTATTTGAGGACATACCTCCTTTGGGTCATTTTTGCATTTTTTGCTAACTCTGTATAATCTTTGTTTCAGAAAATAATAATGGCAGACGCTCAGCTTACTCAAGAAATGCTGTTATAAAGGCTGAGCATTGCG
>NC_042997.1:184345635-184363135 GCF_006345805.1 Octopus sinensis
TAGAGAGGCAAGTTTTGTCTAGTGAATGTTTTAAAAAAAGATGGGTGAATGTAGCAAGGATGGCACGTATGAATGACGAAGCCACCTTGACTATGATTCTATGAACCGTAAAAATTAATACAGAGAGTTGCTTATTTGCAAAAAAAAAAAAAAAAAGAAATATAACATGTGACTCATTGACCGAGGTTACCGTGGTCTTTTCCGTAGGCTTTTCTTTCCACGGGTAAACCTCACCTGTCCCCCCCTTTACACTTCATATTGACATTTCGTGATAACGATCCCTATTGATCAATTTTTTCCTCTCCCCCTTTTTTTTAACCCCCCCCTTTTTTTTTGTCCTCTTTCTCTCCTTTTAACGATCCCTTTTGATCGACCCCCCCCTTTTTTTTTTTTTATTTTTATTTTATTTTTATTTTTTTTCTTATTTTTTATTTTTTTATTTTTATTTTTTTTAAACCTTCAAAGAAAAGCTCTACCTTGTAATTTGTTCTATCTGTGTGCAGCCCTGTGTGGCTAATAAAGAAACATATCTATCTGTCTATCTATCTATCTATCTATCTATCTATCTATCTATCTATCTATCTATCTATCACTCTATCTATCTGTGTGTGTCTATCTATCTATCTATCTATCTATCTATCTATCTATCTATCTATCTATCTATCTATCTATCTATCTATCTGTCTGTCTGTCTGTGTGTGTCTATCTATCTGTCTGTCTGTCTGTCTGTGTGTGTCTATCTATCTATCTATCTATCTATCTATCTATCTATCAATCTATCTATTATCTATCTATCTATCTATCTATCTATCTATCTATCTATCTATCTATCTATCTGTCTGTCTGTCTGTCTGTGTGTGTCTATCTATCTGTCTGTCTGTCTGTCTGTGTGTGTCTATCTATCTATCTATCTATCTATCTATCTATCTATCTATCTATCTATCTATCTATCTATCTATCTATCTATCTATCAATCTATCTGTGTGTGTCTATCTATCTATCTTCTATCTATCTAAAGTGACTTCAACACAACAAAGCATTCTATAGGGGTTTAGTGGAGGGGAGGTACGACGACGAGCTCGGGGCGAACCTGGACGTCGACGAGGAGTACCTGACCCGCCTGTTCGGGAAGACTTTCGGGCAGGGCCCCGACAACTCCAGAGATCCCTGGCCTGGCAGTGCTACCGAGAAGCGCTAACCGTTCGGGATAAGCTCTACAGACACGGCTCGAGAAACACGGGCCGACCTGCCGAGATGCGGTCAGAGCGACGAAACCGTTCTGCACGCACTCGTTCAGTATCCAACAATTTCCGACCTGTGGGCTTATGTCGAAAACACGGCTGTCACGTGTGGGACGAGTCGGTTATCAGCTGAGTCTATCGTCAATATTGTCACGCCCCCTTCCTTCAAACGGGAAGGAAGAGCTATTTTCATCATCTTGTGGCTATGGCGAAAGAATGTATCTGGTGGACGCGTCTGAAAGGATTGGAGACAAACACTTCCTCTCTGGTCAATCTCTCATCAACTTCTTCAAGTACACTTGAAAAGGAAAGTGAGAGTAGAGAGGCCAAGTTTTGTCTAGCGAATGTTTTAAAAAAAGATGGTGAATGTAGCAAGAATGGCCCGTAATGAAGACGAAGCCACCTTGAGCATAGTCTATGAACCCAGAAATCGAAAACAGAGAGTTGCTTATTTGCAAAAAAAAAAAAAAAAAAAAAAAGAATATAAAATGTGACTTCATTGACCGAGGTTACCGTGGTCTTTTCCGCAGGCTTTTCTTTCCACGGGTAAACCTCACCTGTCCTCCCCTTTACACTTCATATTGACATTTCTGTGATAACGATCCCTATTGATCATTTTTTTTTCCTCCCCCCCCCCTTTTTTAAAATTTTTTTTTTTTTTAACCCCCCTTATTTTTGTCCTCTTTCTCTCCTTGACGATCCCTTTTGATCGAACCTCCCCTTCCTTTTTTTTTTTTTTTTTTTTTAATACCTTCAAAAGAAAAGCTCTACTTGTAATTTGTTCTATCTGTGTGCAGCCCTGTGTGGCTAATAAGAAAACATATCTATCTATCTATCTGTTTGTCTGTCTATCTATCTATCTATCTATCTATCTATCTATCTATCTATCTATCTATCTATCTATCTAGCTATATATCTATCTATCTATCTATCTATCTATCTATCTATCTATCTGTCTATCTTTTTTTAACCCCCCTTTTTTGTCCTCTTCTCCTTTTACGATCCTTTTGATCGAAACTCCCCCTTCCTATTTTTTTTTTTTTTTTAAACCTTCAAAAGAAAAGCTCTACCTTGTAATTTGTTCTATCTGTGTGCAGCCTGTGTGGCTAATAAAGAAACATATCTATCTCTCTGTGTGTGTCTATCTATCTATCTATCTATCTATCTATCTATCTATCTATCTATCTATCTATCATCTATCTATCACTCTATCTATCTATCCATCTATCTATCTATCTATCTATCTATCTATCTATCTATCTATCTGTGTGTGTCTATCTATCTATCTATCTATCTATCTATCTATCTATCTATCTATCTATCAATCTATCTGTGTGTTGTCTATCTATTATCTATCTATCTATCTATCTATCTATCTGTGTGTGTCTATCTATCTATCTATCTATCTACCGCGAGTGTCGCGTTGCTCTCAAGCACAACTCTGCCGTCCTGGGTCGACCTTAAGTGACTTCAAACAACCAAAGCATCTATAGGGGTTTAGTGGAGGGGAGGTACGACGACGAGCTCGGGGCGAACCTGGACGTCGACGAGAGTACCTGACCCGCCTGTTCGGGACGACTTTCGGGCCAGGGCCCATGGACAACTTCCAGAGATCCCTGGCCTGGCAGTGCTACCGAGAAGCGCTACCCGTTCGGGATAAGCTCTACAGACACGGCTCGAGAAACACGGGCCGACCTGCCCGAGATGCGGTCAGAGCGACGAAACCGTTCTGCACGCACTCGTTCAGTGTCCAACAATTCCGACCTGTGGGCTTATGTCGAACAACTGCTGTCACGTGGGGACGAGTCGGTTTATCAGCTGAGTCTATCGTCAATATTGTCACGCCTCCTTCCTTCAAACGGAAGGAAGAGCTATTTTCATCATCTTGTGGCTATGGCGAAGAATGTATCTGGTGGACGCGTCTGAAAGGATTGGAGACAACACTTTCCTCTCTGGTCAATCTCTCATCAACTTCTTCAAGTACACTTGAAAAGGAAAGTGAGAGTAGAGAGGCAAGTTTGGTCTAGCGAATGTTTTAAAAAAAGATGGGTGAATGTAGCAAGAATGGCACGTATGAATGACGCGAAGCCACCTTGAGCATAGTCCTATGAACCCAGAAATCGAAAACAGAGAGTTGCTTATTTGCAAAAAAAAAAAAAAAAAAAAAAGAAATATAAAATGTGACTTCATGACCGAGGTTACCGTGGTCTTTTCCGCAGGCTTTTCTTTCCACGGGTAAACCTCACCGTCCTCCCCTTTACACTTCATATTGACATTTCTGTGATAACGATCCCATTGATTCATTTTTTTTTCCTCTCCCCCCCTTTTTTTTTTTTTTTTTTTTTTTCTCCCCCTTATTTTTGTCCTCTTTCTCTCCTTTTACGATCCCTTTGATCGAACCTCCCCCTTTTTTTTTTTTTTTTTTTTAATACCTTCAAAAGAAAAAGTCTCTACCTTGTAATTTGTTCTATCTGTGTGCAGCCCTGTGTGGCTAATAAAGAAACATATCTATCTATCTATCTATCTATCTATCACTCTATCTATCTGGCTTGGGGTCCCTTGGAACAAGGGTACCTCTTAAATGACATAAAGTCACATAAGTTAGAAATCATAGCCATAAGCGAGACCAGACTCCACAATCGCGGGCCCTAAAGACCATGTTTGGCGGACAGTTCAACATTTATTTTTCCCCCTGTCTGCCGAGAATGGGCGGTAGTGGCACCGCGGTACTTTTTCACAAGAGTCTGGATTTAATGTAAGGACAATATTCGTAGACCGGAGGGTAGACTGGTCGTCCTGATGTCGACGGCAGCAATGGGTGCGCTTTTCGGCTCGTATCAGTTTACGCACCGCCTTAACAGGTCGGGCGGATTTCTTTCAACGTCTAGAAGTTTTCTTGGGAACGTCTCGTCCTTTACTCTTAGTGGGGGATTGGAATGCTACCTTGGACACGCATGTAGACTACGTGGGTAGAGATAGGATAGACGGGGATGCAAATGCCTCAGAGACCTGCTCAGACGCTTTCAACTGTCTGACAGGTTTCGACTAGACCACCGAATGCGCCAAACGTGGACATGGAGCAACCGCATCGGTCGTCGAGATCGTATCTAGATAGGATACGTGGAGGACAGTAGATAGAGATAGCATAGGATGTCCACCATTCCACATAGTCAGCTACACGGATCACAAACTTGTGACATGTACGCTAGACTTAGTAAGACACTTAGGCAGGTCCCGGATACTGGAAACTAAACGCGTCTTTCCCATCGAGACAGTTTTCAGAGACCGGATTAGCACACTAGTAAAGAGGGCTTTGACGGGAGCCATCATCAACAACAAATGGTGGTTTTGCCCTCAAGAAGCAGTAAAAGCAGAAGCGATTAGGTACAGCAAAGCACTAGCATAGATAGAAATAGAGTAGAGGGTGAGCTAGTTAAGAAGCTAGAAGAGGCAATTAGAAGCGGCATCGCATCCGACGTTTTGGCGGCGAGGTGGCCCTCGACCAACACTCAACGCCAAACACGAAGGATGTGCTGTCAGAGCTAGGATGCGTGCTCTAAGGACGACGAGGTGTTGGAGCCGCGAGAGAGGCCCGGGTGGCAGAGGCGCAACAGGGCAACAAAGCCACCATCGGTCACTGGTAGATGAACAGGGGCGCGAAATTGCTCGAGCCAGTAAAATGTGTGAGGCCTTTCAGCAGCATTTTGCCCGACTGTTCGGAACGAGTGGAGGGCAAGAACGTAGGGGGTTCAGTGCCTACCTACATAGCCTACCACGACTCTCGACAAGAAAGGCAGGGTGCTGCGAAGGTGCCATCACGGCGGCGGAAGTGCGGGAAGCGATGGCAGAATGCTCGAGGGACAAATCACCGGGTTGGATGGTCTACCCTACGAGCTTTACAATTGTATGCCAGACTTGTTTGGAGATCTCTTGGCGGCGGTGTACTGCAACTGGGCAGCAAAACGGGAGCATTCTGGTTTTGTGAGCCGAGGAGCCGTAACCTGCTGAAGAAAGATCTAAACAAGGGAAATGTAATAGATAACTTTAGGCCCATCACTTGCTTAATGCAGACTCTGAAATTTTGGCCAAGGTGCTAGCCAAGAGGTTGGCGCTTGTCATCGAGAAACTGGTCGACAGGCGCAACATCGCCGTGCCAGGCCGGACCATCCATGACACCTCCATCTGATGCGCTACATCATAGACAGGGTAGTTAACGAACCTGGCATGGGTGGGTTTGGGGCCCTGATCAACTTGGATCAATCAAAAGCCTTTGATAGGGTAGACCATCGATACTTGGAGAGGCAGTCCTGAGAGCGGCTGGTTCGGTCCCGTCTCCGCGGCTGGATAGGGCTTGTACAGAGGCATCCGTTCGGTAATTCGCGTAAATGGACATCTATCGAAACCTTTCGACATTGCACGTTCGGTCCGCCCAGGGATGCCCCCTCTCGGCGCTTTTCTATACGTATGACTCTTGAGCCACTACTGCGGAAGCTGGCGACTCTAAGGGGCATCCCGCGAGAATTGGGATGCGGGACGACGTGTCTGCATACGCGGACGACGTCACCGTCATAGGGTCTAGCCACGAGCACATCGAGCTGGTCGGCGAGACACTGAAAAAAACTACGAAGCGGTGACAGGAGCGAAAATCAACCGGGAAAAGTCAGTGGGCTTGCGACTAGCACCTGAGAGCAAGCCCATCCGTCCACCAGCGCCTCCGTCGTGGGACGCTGGACCGACGGCCGGGGTTGAGTTGCTCGGGGTCTGGTTTGGTCCGGACCTCCAAGTGGAGAAGAACTGGAACGAAGATAACGAGTAGGGTGGTCACTCTCGCCCGGCAATGGGCCGAGAGGAAACTGTCCCTAAAGGTCGAGCGGAGGTGGCGAACACGTACATCGCGTCCGTCATCTACTACCGCCTGACCGTCGTACCTTGTCCCGACCCTACCATCACCAAACTACAACGATCCTCTTTCGCTTCTTGTGGAAAGGATGCGTCCCGATGGTCAGGAGGCGATCCATTTGCTGTCAACACCCGTTAAAAGGAGGGCTGGGCATGCCGTGGTTGATGATGCGCAGACACGCGCTGAGACTGCGACATCTCTGGCTCTATGTAGACGACGGTGAACAGGTGTGGTCGCCGTTTGTGAGGCACGCTTTCCCGCAGCTCGTCTCCATGACCGAACTGCAGTCGTGGATCAAAAGAGGCCGAGGAAGGGCGAATGGCACCGCGAGTGGTCGCGTTGCTCTCAAGCACTCTGCCGTCCTGGGTCGACCTTAAGTGACTTCAACACAACCAAAGCATTCCTAGGGGTTTAGTGGAGGGGAGGTACGACGACGAGCTCGGGGCGAACCTGGACGTCGACGAGGAGTACCTGACCCGCCTGTTCGGACGACTTTCGGCCAGGGCCCATGGACAACTTCCAGAGATCCCTGGCCTGGCAGTGTGCTACCGAGAAGCGCTACCCGTTCGGGATAAGCTCTACAGACACGGCTCGAGAACACGGGCCGACCTGCCCGAGATGCGGTCAGAGCGACGAAACCGTTCTGCACGCACTCGTTCAGTGTCCAACAATTTCCGACCTGTGGGCTTATGTCGACACAACTGCTGTCACGTGTGGGACGAGTCGGTTTATCAGCTGAGTCTATCGTCAATATTGTCACGCCTCCTTCCTTCAAACGGGAAGGAAGAGCTATTTTCATCATCCTTGTGGCTATGGCGAAAGAATGTATCTGGTGGACGCGTCTGAAAGATTGGAGACAACACTTTTCCTCTCTGGTCAATCTCTCATCAACTTCTTCAAGTACCACTTGAAAAGGAAAGTGAGGTTGAGAGGCAAGTTTGTCTAGCGAATGTTTTAAAAAAAGATGGGTGAATGTAGCAAGAATGGCACGTATGAAAGACGAAGCCACCTTGAGAATAGTCCTATGAACCCAGAATCGAAAACAGAGAGTTGCTTATTTGCAAAAAAAAAAAAAAAAAAGAAATATAAATTGTGACTTCATTGACCGAGGTTACCGTGTTTTTTCCGCAGGCTTTTCTTTCCACGGTAAACCTCACCTGTCCTCCCCTTTACACTTCATATGGACATTTCTGTGATAACGATCCCTATTGATATTTTTTTTCCTCTCCCCCCCCCTTTTTTTTTTTTTTTTTTTTTTAAACCCCTTATTTTGTCCTCTTTCTCTCCTTTTACGATCCATTTTGATCGAACCTCCCCCTTTTTTTTTTTTTTTTTTTTTTTTATACCTTCAAGAAAGCTCTACCTTGTAATTTGTTCTATCTGTGTGCAGCCCGGTGTGGCTAATAAAGAAACATATCTATCCATCTAATCTATCTATCTATCTATCTATCTATCTATCTATCTATCTATCTATCTATCTATCTATCTATCTATCTATCTATATATATTTGTCTGTCTGTCTGTCTGTCTGTCTATCTATCTATCTATCTATCTATCTATTTGTCTGTCTGTCTGTCTGTCTGTCTGTCTGTCTGTCTGTCTATTATCGAACAAAGAAAGACAAATTTTCTACGCAAGCTATTTCATTAAAACTAAAACAGGAGAGAAAATGCAACCGTCACAAAAGACACCTATTTAAAGTTTTGAACTGTAACGACTCTTTTAGGTGATTTGAAGCCCATCAAACTTATTATGTTTTAGTTATTAACGTCTCTCAATTAATCTGAGAAAGAAACGTGTTTTATGGACTACAGATTTTAATGAAACATGTTCATTGAAGTAATGAAATGGAGCCATTTCAATAACACAGTAAACTATTTCTTTCATGAAGGCGGCATCTAGGGCAAGATAAGACACTGTAATTGAGTCACTCTCATCTCTGAATAATATACATTCGAAAATTGTAAAGAAATAATTATGGCTATTAAAAAGAGAACACAATAACTGGAAACCAGGCATAATCAACGAATTGTTACTTTGTTGTTTTTTCTTTCTATAAAGTGTAGAAAACGTAACAGAATTTCCATTTTAATTGCAGAAATGAAAGAAAATACAAAAAAGAATACGCGTGATCTCCTTTTGCACGTTGATTTCAATGCGATGTGAGAATTTTAAAGGTTTATTAAAGTACATATAGCACTGCTAGAAATCATATTGATCTCATTTCATGATTTTGTGAGTTGAGTCTAGTGATGTCTGAAAAGATGTGAATAGAATTTAGGCACATGTCTATACAAAATCCCATTCGTCGTAGGAGAGGATATATTTTGTCTATGGATGTGTGTGTACATATATATATGTATATATTGAAAAAATGTATGGGTGTGAGTGTGTGTGTGTGTGTAGGTAAGTATATATATATAATATATATATAATATAGATATATATATTATATATATGAGTGAATATATATATATATATATATGAGTGAATATATATATATATATATATATGAGTGAATATATATATATATATATATATATATAATATATATATATATATTATATATCTATATATATATATATATATATGAGTGATATTATTCTTATACGTCTTATTATTATTTTGCATATTACTAATCATTGTTATATGTTTTATCTTATATTTAATCTTTCTATAATATGTAATTTTTCTAAATGGTATAATTTAGTTTTTCATTATTGAATTGATAAAGGGTGTTTTTTTCTAATTTATATAATATATATATAGCGTATGTGTGTCCGCACACACGAGCATCTGCGTAAGTATATGCATGTGAGTGTAGGCATGTTTATATATGTGTGTGTATGTGAATGCGCGTATATATCCGTATATGTGAGCGTGTGTGTATACAGTAATCCTTCGCCATATCGCCGTTCACCAATCACGGTTTATCATTTAAGCTTACATCGATTCCTCCACCATGCTGTTGTTTGGCATTTATAATAAAATAAATTTATAGAAATTATGAAAGTAATAAAAAAAAATACAGTGCAGTACTGTTTCTACTTTGCAGATTTTCACCTATCGCAGGGTTTTTTGGAACGTAACACACGCGATAATCGATAGATTACTGTATACGTATATGTATATGTATACTCTTTTACTCTTTTACTTGTTTCAGTCAGTTGACTGCGGCCATGCTGGAGCACCGCCTTTTAGTCGAGCAAATCGACCCCGGGACTTATTCTTTGTAAGCCCAGTACTTGTTCTATCGGTCTCTTTTGCCGAACCGCTAAGTGACGGGGACGTAAACACACCACCATCGGTTGTCAAGCAATGCTAGGGGACAAACAGACACACAATCACACACACACACACATATATATATATATACATATATACGACAGGCTTCTTTCAGTTTCCGTCTACCAAATCCACTCACAAGGCATTGGTCGGCCTGGGGCTATAGCAGAAAAGACACTTGCCCAAGATGCTACGCAGTGGGACTGACCCGCAACCATGTGGTTGGTTAGCAAGCTACTTACCACACAGCCACTCCTGTATATGTATATATGTATATGTATATGTTATGTATATGGTATATATATATAATAAATATATAATATATATATATTAGATATAATATATATATATATATATATATATCATATATTATATATTATATATATCAACATATATGTGTCTTCGTCTTTTATTTTTCTGTAAATTTCAAACATATATGCATATAATACAGTGTACCGAACGTGAGGGAATGCAACTCTTCAAGTGAACTATTAAAAACCGGATTCAGCCGCAAATCGTATATGATTTCATAGTTAGTGTACAAAATACACTTTCTTATCATCAGTGCAGGCATAATCAAGACACATAGCGTGAGGTATTTACGTGTAGCAATGCCCTTAATATAAATAAATATATTTAATAGGAATAATTAATAATTTTTCCCTTATGAGCTTTTTCCACGCTGACTGCTAGACAAAGATTTTATCCTGTTTTAAAATTTTATATATATATTATATATATATATATATATATATATAAGATATATTATATATATATATATACATATAAATTAGAAA
This sequence comes from Octopus sinensis, assembly GCF_006345805.1. Classification (NCBI taxonomy): domain Eukaryota; kingdom Metazoa; phylum Mollusca; class Cephalopoda; order Octopoda; family Octopodidae; genus Octopus; species Octopus sinensis. The sequence goes on from NC_042997.1 coordinate 184,355,859, forward strand.
AAAAAACACCTTTTATCTTTAACTTGAAGAGTGGCTATATTTATGTTGAAGAGATTTTACTACTGCTATTATTATTTTACTATTATCATTTCTTAAATATAGCCACGAAACACGTGTCGTTATTCTACCAAATATATACGTTTTATTTATTATTTTGCACATACTTAATCATCGTTATATGTTTTTTATCTTATATTTATCTTTCTATAATATGTAATTTTTCTAAATGGTATAATTTAATTTTTCATTAATGAATTGATAAAGGTAGTTTGTTTTTTCTAAGTATATATATAATATATATATATATATATATATATATATATATATATTAACAATTGCAGCGTGGAGGTGTTTGTAAGCCATTTAAGAAACACACAAAAGCCGTTCGATTCACTTCAACATTTAAGTTTAATTTGTCAACATATTTTCGTCGCTAAAATCCGCGACCTGTTCACTGACAAAAATCCGTGCTGCATCACGGATTTTTGTCAGTGAAACAGGTCGCGGATTTTAGCGACGAAAATATTTTGACAAATTAAACTTAATGTTGAAGTGAATCGAACGGCTTTTGTGTGTCTTAAATGGCTTACAAACACCTTCCACGCTGCAATTTTGTTTCATTTCAGCACACGATCTCAGATCAAATCACTTGCTATGCGAGTACATCTCCGTAAATATATATATATTATATATATATATATATATATTATATTTTCTGAAATTTGATTTAGTATTTCAACAGTGAATTTTTCCCTATAAGTTTCAAATAATATTCCCTTATATTATTATATTATGTTTATTATTATTATTATTATATATTATTTATTATTATATTATTATTATTATTATTATTATTATTATTATTATTATTCAGTAGTTTTATTTTTATAGCGTGCTTTCACTTCACTACCGAGCGCAGCTCTGTGTGCCTTGGGTATGTGCTGTGATTTGTTGTGATGCTCTGATGGTTATTGTATGGAAAGTTTCTGCGTAGGATGTGTGCAGTGCCTAGTAGTTTATTTTCTGTATGTTATATGTGTTTGTAAGTCCTGGTGTTTTTGTTATGTATTTGTCTGAATATTTTTTTATCATTCCTAATGCACCTACTATGATAGGAATTGTTTCTGTTTTCAGTTCCACATTCTAGTTACCTCTATTTCCAGGTCTTTGTATTTTGAGAGTTCTCCATTTCTTTTAGAGACACGTTGTCATCTGCCGGTATTGATACATCAATTAGAAAGCATTTTTTCTTCATGATCTCTGACAACTATATCTGGTCTGTTGGCCTTAATTTCTCTATCTGTGTATCGGCATATCCCAGAGTATGGTTGCTTTCTCGTTTTCTGTGACCTTTTCTGGTATGTGCCTATACCATCTTTTCTGTTGTTATTCCATAAGTTGGCATAGCTTCCAATGTATGTAGGTTTCCAACTCTGTCATGTCTGTGAATATATTCCTTCTTAGCCAGGACTGGGCAGCTAGGGATAATATGATTTATTGTTTCTTGTCCATCTCCACATATTCTGCAGTTACTTGTAATATTTCTTTTCATTACATGTTTTTGGTAATTTCTGGTGGGGAGGCTTGGTCTTGTGCTGCAATTTAAAAATCCCTCTGTTTCTGCTTTGAGTCCTGAGCTTCTCAACCATTGCTGGGATTTTCTTTGTCTCTATTCTTTTGCGTTTAGTTTAGTCCATGATGGGGCTTTTCTTGCCATCGTTTTATCATGGCTCGTTGCTGTTCTATTTTTAGTTTGGATTTCATTTGTTTTATAGCTTTGTTGTTTCTTCATCATCTTCTTCTTCTTCTTTGTGTTTATTAGGTGGTATGATTTCTTGTTTGTATTTGTCAGCTTCCTTAAATACTGAGAACAGTTTTTTGTTTTGTCGTTTTGTTGCTGCTATCTGGATCAGTTTTCCTTCCTTCTGAAGTAGGTATTTTTGCAGTCCTATGGTGGTTATTTTATAGTAGTTTTCCAGCTGTATAAGGCCTCTACCACCTTCTATACGTTGTATATATAGTCTTTCTATGTCAGATTTGGGTGATGCATCCTAGATCCTGTCAGTATTTTCTTGTTTTCCTATCTATTTTGGACAGTTCATTTCGTGTCCAGTTAAGGATATTGTAGCTGTAACTATAACTGGGACAGCTAAAGTGTTGATACCTATTATCTTGTTTTTAGCATTGAGCTCTGTTTTTAGTATTGATCTAACTCGTCTATAATATTCTTTTTTTATTTTCTCTTTCATTTGTGTGTGTTGTGTCTTATCTAGTTCATGGATTCCTAAGTATTTGTAAGTTGGCTTTGGTCTAATTCTTTTATTTCATTGGTTTTTATCTAGTGTGATGTTGTTACTCTTAACTAGTTTTCCTTTTTCATGGTTACTTTGGCGCATTTTTCTAATCCAAATTTCATATCTATTTCTTTGGTAAATCCATGAACTGTCTTTAATAGTGTTCCAGCTGTTTGTCATTTGCAGCGTATAGTTTTAGGTCATCCATATATAAAAGGTGGCTGATCGTTTTGCCGTAACATTTATATCCGCATCCAGTTCTATTTAGCATATCAGATAGAGGTGACAGTGCCAAGCAGAAAAGGAGTGGAGAGAGCGTGTCTCCCTGGAATATTCCTCTTCTAATGGGGATGTCTTTGGTTTTCATGAGTCCTTCTTTTGTTTGGAGGTGTAGGACTGTTTGCCATTTATTCATAGAGTGCTCTATGAATTTTATGATTGTTGGTGCTACTTTGTTAATGGCTAGTGTTTCGAGGATCCATGTGTGGGGGATGCTATCAAACGCCTTTTTGTAGTCAATCCAGGCCATACTGAGGCCTTTCTTCTTTCTGTGGCTGTCTTCAGTTACGGCTTTATTAATCATTAGTTGATCTTTACAGCCATATGAGCCTTTGCGGCATCCTTTCTGCTCTTCTGGGAACAGTTGTTTTCGTCCAGGTGCTTGTTCAGCCTTTGCGATATCACTGCAGTAAATGCCTTGAACATAGTAGGGAGGCAGGTTATTGGTCTGTAGTTTTCTGGTTTGTTGTTTTATTTGATTGGGAATTAAGATGGTTTTCCCCTTCGTGAGCCATTCAGGCATTGTCTCTGGCTCTGCTAGTATGCTGTTAAAGTTTCAGCAGCTTTTTGTGCATTCCTGTTAGATATTTCAACCAGAAGTGGGGATCTTGTCATGCCCAGGTGCCTTCCAGTGCTTAGTTTTTGCAGTGCCTGGGTGACCTCTTCAGTTGTTATGGGGGTCCAAAGTTGTTCAGAGGCCGAGTTTGTTATTTTCATACTCCTTTTTTGGCTGTTCGTTCGCCGACCATATTTCTTCCAGAATTCTTCCAATTCTTCTGCCGTTGGTGCTGCAGTGACTTCTATTTTATTTTTGCCCAGTTCTTGGTAGAACTTTTTGGGGTCGGAGTTGAACTTTTTGTTCTGTTCAAAGAAGCGTTGGCGTTCTCGTACCGGCGGATCCTTTGAGCTTTGGCAAGGATATCTTGCTTCAGCTTTTCTTTTATCTCCGGCAAATCTTTTTCTGTGATGTTATTTGCGGAGCATTTTTGTTCTCTTTTTGTTGCTCAGTAGCTGCTTGTTTGCTGATTTCATTAAGAATCGACAGGTCTTTTCTAATTTTTTTAATTTTGTTTTGGATGTTATTTATCCACAGGGTTTGTTTGGGTGGTGGTACTCCTGTTTGGGCGGGTTGGGTGAGTATCCAGCTTCTTTTGTGGCTGCAGTGGCTGCTGCGTATTCAAGTCATTTAGTTCAGTGATATCACTTTTTTTTTGTTTCAGTGGCTAGTTCAGTGACGGCTAGGTTTATGTTGTTTATATTGGTGTTGTTATTGCGTTTATTTTTATTCTTGGGAGGTATGGTCGGTGGTCCATTTTGAGCTCTGTGGTTTTTAGTTCTTTGATTATTTTATTTTTTATATTATTAATCATTAGGCTCCCCTTCGTTGTTTACATCGTGTTTGTTGGGAATGTTGCGTTTGTCTTCGTGTTTTTACAGTTTCAGTGTTTATATTATTGGGCATTGTTGTGTGGCTTCTATCTACATTTTTCTGGTGTATTTTTTCTTTTAAATGTTCTATTTCTATTTCTGATATTTTTTTGGCTTTGAGAAGTATCGTCGTACGTTAGCTAATTTATTAGGGTTCATTGCTGTATCCAAGTCTATACTTATTATTTTCCCATATTTTATATGTATGTGTTGTTGTATTTTCATTTTGTGGGTACAGCATTGCTGTGAAGTATGCGTGTAAGATAGAAATGTATTCCTCACGTGTCCATTTACGTCTTTTGGGTTTTAATTGCGGGACATGAGGTACAACGTCCGCCCATTATTTTGACGGTCGTCATTTTCGTAGGGTACCGGTCCGTTTATTTCTGTTGTCACATTTTCGCACGTGTAGTTTTTCGTACATTTTTGTTGTAGGTTTAATGTACGTACCGCTCGATTGTTATTCTTGGGTTGAATAGTATCGGTGGCACATTTAATTTCTTCGTAGTTCCTTTGTACATGGTGTTTTGAGGTCGGGGATGATCGTGTTGTTCCACGCATGTTTACATGTGTTGTGTTAGAGGTGGAGATAATATCGAGTCAAAATACATCATTTCGTTTCGAAAATAGTAATAAATTTCAATTCGTATTACTTACTCGGATATAGTCCAATTCTTTGTAGTAAATCTTTGGCTCCATAGGGTGTCCTTGTTTTCGATGTTTGTGGATAGATTTCGGAGCTCTGTATTTTCCTTCTTACATCTTAAACGTCCCCGGTGTCTTATTATTATTATTATTATATTATTATTATTATTATTATTATTATTATTATTATAATTATTATTATATATTATTATTATTATTATTATTATATATATGTGTATGTATGTATGTATGTATGTGTCTACCTAATCTATATCAGTATCTATTATCTATCTATCTATCTATCTATCTACGCATACATCATACATACATACATACATACAAAAATGCATACATAGTTGCCTGTGTGTGTTTTTGTGTACATGTGTTTCTGTACAATTATGTTTTTTTTTTTCTATAAAAGTTCAAGAACTTCTTAAATTTAATAATAAGAGATTTCCAGTTTTCCATTTATTATCTTTCGATCAAATTTTATTGAATCAAATGATACACCTCGAAAATTACGTTTTTCTCTCGCAATATACTTCCTATCCAAACAACACGAAATAAACTCGCGTTTACAGCAATAAAATACACAACGTCTCAGCATAAAACAAGCTGTTTTTCAAACTGCAACGTCATCAATTATTTTGCTCTTCTATATTCTATATTCGACTCTATCTCAAACATCGCTTCAATTTACAACCCTCGCAATACTGAACGAATAAGATTTAGGTCTCTTAGTCACTGGCTTCGTCCTTTCAGATGATGGTAAAATAAACTATCGCCTCTGATAATCAAACACTACAAATATGAGGCGTTATATGTGACATTATTTTTATAGAAGGTCAAAATTGTTTATGAGAGATCCACCTGAAACTACTGATATATCAAAGAAACTAAAACAATAACAAAGAGAATGAATAAACTACTATAACTTTAAACCAAACATAAAAGCTCTTATTTCTTGGCAAGTAGTCACAATATTAGTCTCATATATTTGATATATATTCGCATACATCTCTGCCAGGACATTATTTTGTGCATATAGAGGAGGGCATGGCTATTTGGTTAAGAAACTTGCTTTACAACCATGTTGTTTTGGGTTCCGTTCCATTGCATCACACTTTTGGACTAATGTTATGTACACTAACTCCGAGCCGGTAAATGCATTGCGTGTAGATTTGAAAGACAGAAACTGCGTGGAAACCCGTCGTGTATATATATATAATCAGCCGAAATTGCGAGGATGATCCGGTTCTTGACTGAAGATTAAAGGCTTCGAATGACCCGTCCGTGTTTTTTGTAACGTCTTCTGGATGTTTTGCGTTCTTGTCCCATTTTGTATATATATATAATAATAATAATAACAATATTATGGAGTAAATCCATATATATATATATATATATATATATATATATATATATATATATATAAAATTGAATAAGGGTAGAAATTGATATTAATCAATTAAAACCAGTGGCCTAGCATATTAAAAAATCCGAAGACTAAAATATTTTCTACATACAAAATTTAAAGGACTGACCACTAAAAGCGGACAGTCAATATGCTATATATAGACGTCAAAATCGCTATTTTCCACGAAGAATGTGTTCTCAAGAAAAAACTCAGCAAAAGACCAAAGTGTAAAAAATAAGCAAGACAAATGAAAATATACGAAATAAAAAAACGATTACCTATGTACTTCGTGGAAAATAGCGATTTTGACGTCTATATCTAGCATATTGACTGTCCACTTTTAGTGGTCAGTCGTTTAAATTTTGTATATTATATATATATATATATATATATATACATGTATGTATGTGTGTGTGTGTGTGTGTATGCATGTGTGTGTGTGTGTGTGTCTCTGTATTTGTGTTTGACCCTCCATCGCACCACTTGATAACCGGTGTTGATTTATTTATGTATCCGTTATCCTAGCAGTTAGGAACCAAGTCCGATAGAAGTACACGACTTAAAATATGGACATTTGTTCGATTTGTTCGATTAAACCTTTCAAAGCAGTGCCCCAGCATGGGCGCAGCTCGGTGACTGAAGCAAGTAAAAGAGTGAAAGAGTAGAGTATTGCATTTGATGAAATACTATTGAATGCCTCGTTTTGACTTGATACGCCAAAAGCAAATATGATCGATAGTTGCTTGTAATGAGGCTTAATGAAACTGAAACAGCTCAAATAGGAATCGATTATGCATCAATGAATATCGTGTTCGATGGAGTCAAGATTTTGACTACCTGTTTGTGGTATAATGCTAAAGTATTGGGTTGTCCGAAAAGTACGTGCCGATTTTTAAAGGAAAGAAAAAGGTTAATAAATACTTGCCATTACATTTTTAATCAACCAAATATATGAACTATTTTGTTGCACAATGCATCTCCATCTTTCCTTTTACTTGAAAATACCCTCTTCCCAGAATTGAGGTGGTTTCATAGCAAAGAATTTATCAAGGTATCTTTTTACGTCACCCAAGGAATTGAAATTTATACAATTAAGACTATTCTGCAGAGACCTGAATAAATGGAAATCCAAAGGAGCAATATCCGTTGAATATGGAGGGTGGGGTAACACATTCAGCCGAGCTGCAGCAATTTTTGTCTGGTTCCCAAAGCAT
>NC_042997.1:184368135-184378135 GCF_006345805.1 Octopus sinensis
ATACCACGCAGTACAGTCTTGTTATAAGTAGGGTTGACCTGAGGCCAGTGATAACAAAAGCAACTAAAATACGCCTGGTTAGAAGAAGGTTAAAAAGTACATGAGTGCGCGCGCGCGTGTGTGTGTATGTATGTAACTGCTAGATTAAAGGCATGTGTTACTACTTGAGTTATCAGGATGTTATGGTTGCCCTGAGAAGGCTACATGTTGGTTAATTCACACACATATACACACACATGCACACGCGCACTCGCACGCATATAAAGAGAGAGAGAGAGAGAGAGAGAGAGAGAGAGAGAGAGAGAGAGAGAGGAGATAGAGATAGAGATAGAGATAGAGACAAAGATGAAGAAAGGAAGAGCAAGAGTTTGATAAAAACGGAAAACAGGGAATGGCGAGGCAGAGGTGCGTTGCTCATTCTTCAATTCTAGTCAATGTTAAAGAATCAATTAATTACTTATGTTCTACTCCATTGTGTGAAATTTCACCGAATTATAGATTTCTATGCAGAAGAATTCTATTTTCCGTGGTAATGAAGCGAATAAGCAACAAAATAAAGTTTCATTTTCCAAGAGGCCTTCATGCATTAGTCTCAGAAATTTCAATAGTTTCGACTGAATGAGTATTAGAACAAATTAAAAAATAATTAGACTTAGTGTAGACACTGTAATACGAATGCAGTGACCCTGTGGTAAAGATCGCTAATGTCTGAAGCATTTAAAGAGTAGATTTATCGGTTGATCGAGTGACGGTTTGTCTCCTATCAAACCCCGTCGCTGCGCTGTATTCATCAAAGTGGCATATAATTCTCAATGGTTCAAGCAGATTAAGCATAAATATTTATTATGAGTACAAACAACTTGGTTCTTTGAGAAATATTGGTGTTCTATAACTGACGAGGGGCAAGAGCACCGATAGCTTGCTGTTAGGGGCTCGAATATTCATAATGTTTAGACTCAACTAGCTGTCTATAAGCGAACACGGTCAACGACAATTGTCTTGATTCCCACCATTAGCTATGTCTCACATCACCAATGCTCCTGTGAAAAGCATGAAGCTAAAAAAAACATATTTCCTTAGAAATCTCGAACATTATGCCTTCCCAAAGTACTCAAATGGAGAAAAACTTATCATCTGGTTAGATGACTTGCCCGGACATTCCGATCGAGTGATGCGACATGGATGTCTAGCTTGAGTTTTAGTCACGTCGGTCTATCGCTTGCTGAAATATCTCAACTGTGCACGCCACGATCATAGATGATAGTAATAATTTGCTAACTGAACTGGTTGATCTTGGCCATTGACAGTTTGTTGTATGTTCATCCGCTCAGCGCCTAGTGGTGTTTGCTATTGATTCAATAAGATTTAGTTGTAGAAAGAGTTCACATTCACCACGCTGGAGTCCATAATTTCAACGTATTTTAGACGGGTGGTTACATATTATTTAACTCATAGCTAGGACACTGACAGACGCTACTATTCTGAGTCAGAGTGGACCTGGGAACATCAGCGGCTAAGAGGTGGTTTCACACTCCACGAAACCATGGAACTCCCGAACCAGGGCCCCATGACCGGAAAGTCATACCCAGGACTGAATATACTATACCACAAAGTTATAGTAAACTGTATTAAAAACTGACATCCCTTAAATCTGGTAAAGCCAGAGCATGGCAGCAGCCTGTCAAATATAATTTCTTTCATTCACTGGCTAAGACGCTGGCCTATCTCTGGCATCATTCCTTAAACATCTGAACATCTGAAACTTACTTCTGACAACCGACGTCGTTGTTTAATCCGTGGCCTACCCTGACAAAACAGATCTATGCTCAAACACATCTATCATCAAGGCCGTGCCATGCCTTCTCTTCTTGCATCATTCTTTTCAAGGTTAAAAGATGAGAATTGAGGAAGGTTTGGCTGCTATTTCTAGCAGGTGCCTCTGTTTGGTTCATTTTAGGAAAGGCTGGATTATTAGATGTAAAGCTTTGTCTTAATAGACAACGGAACGATTGATGCAACGAAATGACGATTTGAACGTAAGTTCTTCGATGTGATGGACATCAAATCATCCGTTTTGCTTCTCATTTGCTTCACATTCGCTTCTAGGTCGACTTTACCTTTCATCATTTCGGAGCCGATAAATTAAGTATCAAGTGAGTATTGGGGGTCGATGTAATCAACTATCCTCCTTCCCCCAATTTCAGGCCTTGTGCCTAGATCAGAAAGGATTTTATAGTGACATTTTGGTATCGCGGTGTTATTATAGCAATGATTTACCGTTAATAAAGCACCGGGAACAATAATTGTAAGGATATGAAGGTTGAAGTCAATCGTTTATAATCAAAATTATATCTGAATACTTTCACATTTACTGATAATTATAATGTCTGAGAGTTCCTAACATCAGTTGCCATGTAAACAGCAGTAATGATCACCTAGGAGCAACTCACGATGTTCTACATATGTCAACGTTTGAAATATAAATCATTACTATGTAATTTTCTTATGATTTTGCTGTGAAAGTAGAATCGCATCTAGATTTTGAAAACTTTCTAGCATTTTAATAATTTTGGTTTTTTTAAACAATAATAAAATTCCGCGTAGTTTTGTGGTAGTAAAAATCATTTTTTCGCAACAACGATAGTAATAATTATAATAATAATAATATAATAATAATAATAATAATAATAATAATAATAATGATGATGATGATGATGATGATGATGATGATAATAATAATATACATACATACTTACACACACTTAAACACGCACACAAATGCACACACACACATACACACACACACAGAGCGAAAGAGCTATTTTGGTAATCTAATAAGACACTAAACTATAAAATTCACTTTAGATGCATTATATGAAATAAATGTAGAGTGAATTTTAGAGTTTTATGTGTTATTAAATGGCTAGAATGGTTTATTTTTTCTGCCGTGCAATAGCTTCAGTTCAACACACGGTCTCAGACAGTTATTTGCTAGATAAGTACAGCTCATATACATAAATAAACAGCAGTGTGTAATGTTTTACCAAAAAGGAAAGCTATAATTGTCACTAAATATGGCTAGGGTGTTAGGAACACCTACGTATGTTTTGACTACATCATTAGAGCATTTTAGCTCTTATTTCTAGCAATGTAGGTGTTCCTAACACCCTAGCCATATTTAGTGACAATTATAGCTTTCCTTTTTGGTAAAACATTACACATCGCTCGGAAACACCGATCGAACCAGTTGAGCCAGTCCTTACTGATGAGGCAGCGGAAATTGCCGAAATTGATCTGTCAGTATAGAGAATTCTCAATTGATGTTTTCGGACGATTATAGTCCCTATCAGTATATATATATCAGTATATATATGTATATATATATATTATATATATATATATATATATATATATATATATATATATATATATATATATATATATATGTATATATATACACACACACCACATTAGTATTGTATATATAATATATATATATATATATATATATATATGTGCGTGTATGTGTGTGTGTGCGCGCGCGCGTTTTGCAACTACACGTATGTGATGTGTATGTGAGTGAATTACTAAAGAGTATAAGTGTCTTAATTGAAGTTCCAGTCAAAGACAAGTAAAGAATATATTACGTCTGCAATCACAAATCTCTCAATGGTGCAGTTAATGTTTTCACTATTTGGACGAAGGTTTTGATTGTTTTACGGACTCTCAAATATTCATTTATCCATTCGAATTTGCAGAGCTTTCACACCCAAAATTTTACTTTCTTCTATATCTGTCTATGTATAGAACGTTGAATGTATTCATTTTGCAAATTACCTGCCCCTGCCATCTCTTCGACTAGCGCGTTAGCTACAATATTTGTTGACCTCTTTTTGCAGTTTACTAGTCAAGGGTAACTTAATGTTTATGTTGAACAGCTTGGCAATAACTGACGAGACTCGAGACTCTCAATGCAAATGAGAACACTTCCAGCTTATAACTTTAGGTCATCCATGTAGCAAAGGTTGTGGATGAGCCTATTTTAAGTTTATGCTGAACTGCTTGGCAATAACTGACGAGAGTCGAGACTCTCAATACAAGTGAGATCACTTCTAGCTTATAACTTTAGGTCATCCATGTAGCAAAAGTTGTGGATGAGCCTGGTTCTTTCTCTACTTATGTAGATCATTAAATTACATTCTATAATTAGCCAACTGAGAAGGAAGCCTTACATAATAAAGAAATCGTAGATACAACCACCTTGGAATATTTAATTAGATACTCCGTGAGACTGTGATTATAGCCATGATATTTTATAAAACGGCTGAAGGCTTCAGAAAGTTTATTCTTTATTGTTCGTTTAATGGTCCTCACCTTTGTGTCATCGAATTTGCGCGAATTAATGAGCTGGGATTAGCACAAAGAATTTCCGTAATCAAACCAGAGTTAATAAATTCTTTTTGTGTATTTCGCAGCAACCATCTAATTAGGATTTTGTTAATAGGACTAGCGCATACACTGCGCCTGCTCTAAATGATTTGTTGGATTATAATTTAAAGAGAAATTTTTAGATGACCGTCAGACTAGCAATTCGTTTGTTGATATTGACAATAATGTCCTTCAAGTAAGGAGCTATCTAATTACTCTTTTCGGATTATCTTGTGGTGTGTTCATTTAATGTTGTTTGTGCAGTATTTGAAAAGACAATCACTAATAATTTTGAATGTGTTCAATGACAGAAATTTGCCAGTTCTGAAGCATTACAGATCAATCAAGTGAACTATAATGTTTAAGAAAGATGGCTTTTCTGCAATATAATAGTATTGATTCTAGACATGTAGTTCCTTGCCTTAAGAAAAATTGGCACTTTTCCTTTTTATAGCTGGCATGTTTTAAATCTTATCAAGAGAAAAAAAAAACCATGAACATTACGCAAAAAGAAAACATTGATGACTGAACAAAACGCCAATGATATCTTGCTTATAAATGTTTTTAACTTTTCGCCATTCCTATATGTCGGTCATTTTGAAATTTGAATGTTGATTGCCATCGAATTGAATTCGAAATTTGATGGAATGCTGCCAGGATAATATATCGCTTACCAAAGCAAAGAACTTGCGAAAGTTTCCGATTAACTCACTTGGCCGGGGAATTTCTCAAAGAGTTGTGTAATTTCATTTATTTTACCAAAATATTCACTTAAAAAGCAATTTTCTTCAATTCAAATGTCGATAGAAACTAAGTATTAGATTAAAGTTTTATAGTCAGCCATTGCTTAGATACAGACGCACATACACAAACTCTTGCAGTGGTGCATAGATATAAGATGCACGTGTTTGCATGTATATATGACACTCCGTCGCTTACGACGATGATGGTTTCAGTTGATCGGAGTAACGGAAAAGCCTGCTCATGAAATTAACGTGCATGTGGTTGAGCACACCACAGATACGTGTATCCTTAACATGGTTCTCAGGGTGATTCATTTTTGCCAGCTGAGTGGACTGGAGCATCGTGAAATAAAGTGTCTTGCTCAAGGACACAACGCGTCGCCGGGAATTGAACTTACGACCTTATGATCATGAGCCGAATACCCCTAACCGTTCAGCCAAGCGCCTTCACGCATATGCATATAAAGCTATACAATATAGAGATGTACATGGCTTTACACGCATGAACAAGTACACAAGCAAGCACACTCGCACACACACATATATGAATGCACAGATACACAAATATAAGTATATGCAAATACGCGCTGATACATACATTCATATATATATACTCTTTACTCTTTTACTTGTTTCAGTCAGTTGACTGCGGCCATGCTGGAGCACCGCCTTTAGTCAACTTATTCTTTGTAAGCCCAGTACTTATTCTATCGGTCTCTTTTGCCGAACAGCTAAGTGACGGGGACATAAACACACCAGCACCGGTTGTCAAGCAAAGCTAGGGGGACAAACACAGACACACAAACATACACGCATATATATATATATATATATATATATATATATATATATACATATATACGACGGGCTTCTTTCAGTTCCGTCTACCAAATCCACTCACAAGGCTTTGGTCGGCCTGAGGCTATAGTAGAAGACACTTGCCCAAGGTGCCACGCAGTGGGACTGAATCCGGAACCATGTGGTTGGTAAGCAAGCTACTTACCACACAGCCACTCTTGCGCCTATATATATATATATATATATATTATATATATATATATATATATATATATATATATATATATAATATATATATATATATATATATGTATATATATATTAAATGACAGATAGAGAGACAGCGAGCGAGCGAGAAAGAGAAAGAGCATTCGCTAAGCGAATGTTAAGAACTCTGATGTCGTATTTTGTTGGGTTTAATAATCTAATGTATGAAATTATTCACATAGTCTTTAAGATTAAAATACGGTCGTTTACTTGTAATCGGTTCTGCGTTGGCGTCAATTTCTAGATCATTTGGCTTTAGGAGCATGAATGTCGTTGTCATTCGGAATCTTCCTAACTTTTTCTGCACTCATTTGAAAACTAATTTAATAAAGGTCTGTGGTATGTACATTTATCAAATATATTCCAGTATAAATTAAAAGCTAAAACGCTATATGTGTGCTTGTATGCACATGTGTATGTGTGTATGTATATATATATATATATATATATATATATACATACACACATATATATATATATATAGATAGATATATACATATATACATACATATAAATATATATATGTACATACATATATACATACATATAAATATATATGTATATATATATATACACATACATATACATACACACACACACACACACACACACACACATATATGTATATATATATATATATATATATATTATATATACATATATGTGTGTGTGTGTGTGTATGTATATGTATGTGTGTATATATATATATATACATATATATTTATATGTATGTATATAATATATATATATATATATATATATATATATATATATATATATATTTATAATTATTAATATTGGGGAAGTTATTTCCGAGAGTCCACAGGGAGAGAAATTCAATTTAGTGTTACTAAAATGAATTTCTCGCTGTATGTATATATATATATATGTATACCAGAGTAAACACATAAATGTGAAACAAGGTGGAAAAAAGAGTACTCAAATACCAAAAATTGTCCGACGAACGGGAACGTGAAACTCAGAGTAATAGGTTTTGTTGAATTTTCTGCTGCTTTTAAATTAAGTATATATATATATATTTACGCACACATATATATGCGCATAAATAAACGTTTGTAAGTATGTATGTGTTTATGTTTGTGTTTGTCCGTGTGCGTGCATGGTTGTATACATTTATATCTAGGTAGTGTATAAATTAATGTCATGACATGACATAATTAAAGATTGAAGCAATAAAGACATGGAGAATATAGACAATTAAGTTGACCCTATTGGCACTTGTTTAACTCTTTAGCATTGAGACTGGCCATATCCGGCCAAAATCTTCCCTCAGGTTTATGTTCAGACTGGCAAGATCTGGCTTCTCTAAAAATATACAATCACATAATCGAAATCTCAAAGCTACAGGATAATGCATGATTAACCCTTTAGTGTTTAAACCGGCCATATCAGGCCAAAATTGTCTTCCTGTTATATGCTCAAACCAGCCAGCTCTAACCTCTCACACCTACCCTACAAAGTCATTCTAAAAATAAACAGGGACATCATCAAAATCTCAGAGTTACAAGATGCTGAACAATTAATTTAAAACAATGTAATTAAACAGGCTTTACATTTGACAGAGTAACCTGAATGCTAAAGGGTTAATTATAAACAGCGTGATTAAACAAGCATTACATGTGACCGAATAGTCTGAATGTTAAAGGGTTAAATAAAGTCATGTGGGTGAATCTCAAAATCAACCTCCAAATATCGAAAACGTAGGTCTACACGCGAGGCATTTTATCTGGCACCGTATTCTTCTTGTCCTACCTACCTATTAAGAATATTGATCTCTCACATTGGAACAAAATCAGACTTATTTAGTAAAGGACATATTCTGTTAAATCAACCCTATGAATGAATGATATGGAGGCAAATGGCCTAGTGGATAGCACAGCGGGCTCGCGGTCGAGGGCTCGCGGATCCGAATCTCAGACCGGGCGATGTGTGTGTTTATGAGCGAAACACCTAAGCTCCACGCGGCTCCGGCAGAAGGTAATGACGAACTTCTGCTGACTTTTTCGCCACAACTTTCTCTCACTCTTTCCTCCTGCACCTTGCACCTCACCTGGGACGGACCGGCGTCCTGTCCAGGTGGGGACCCTATACGCCAAGGAAACCGGGAAACCAGCCCTTATGAGCCAGACATGGCTTGAGAAGGAACAAACAATGAATGAATGATACGTTATTTATGCAGACCCTGCGTAAGATTAGTTTGTATTTTATCGATTTCAGAAGAGAAAAAAATGTAAAATCGACCCAAAGGGTATTTGAACTTTGAAATGCTTTTCTTTTTAATAAATATCAATCACTTCACTACCTGTGGGGATTAGAAACAAAAAAGAAGAGAAAATGAAAAACATGTTTGGATACAATAGCCAATAGTCTCAAGTTAAAGAGTTGTTCCTAAAACAGGCCCATTATGTAGGAGTTAAATTATAAATAAATAATGTCATACGAATTTACAAACTTCGAGAGACGAGGAATAATTCAATTTTAACTGTGGGACATTGTTTTATTGAAAGGTTTTTCACTCAATACCATTATGTTATTATTTATAGCCTTTCTGTAAGGTGGCAAGCTCGGAGAGTCGTAACAGTGCCGGACAAACTGCTCAGCTCAGCGGTATTTCTTCTGACTTTACGTTCTGAATTCAAATGGTGCCGAGGTTGACTTTGCCTTTCGTTCAGTTCGGGGTTTATAAAATAAGTACCAGCTGAGTACTGAGGTTGATGTAATCAACTAGTTCCCACTCCTCAAATTTGCTGGCCTTGTACCAAAATAAGAAAATATTTCTTTTAGCTTTATTTATTTCGAGTTGCACAGTTAAAATCGAATTATAAAGAGATTGGATATCGTAATAATATCGTTTCAAATTTTGGCACAAGGCCCGCAATTTCAGGAAAGGGGCAAGTCGATTACACCGATACCAGTGCTTAGCTGGTACTTATTTTATTGATGCCGAAAGGATGAAAGGCGAAGTCAACCTCTGTGGAATTTGAACTCAGAACGTAAAGACGGACAAAATGCCGGTAAGCATATATATATTGATAGAAATGGTAAGACAACAAAAGAATAAAAGAGACCTTGATATTATGTAAATAGAGGAATTTATCTGTCACATATATTTACAGATATATATACATATATATAACATTTTAAAACTGTTGTAATACTTAAAATATTTAATAACATGATGTAGCGTGAAACGATCGTACCAAATTACCGGAGATATTCTTGTCGCTTATTTTGATTATATATATATATAATACAAATCCCGTTCTATGTGTGTGTGTAAAAGATTATAACAGTCGTATTTTTCAACTGATTGCGCTGGAACTTTACACAGTGGGTGCACACATCACAGTGGGTGCACCAGTTAAATTTCAAGAAAGAACATATGTGATTGCAGTAAAAATCGATATCATTCCAAAATGAACAGTAATCGAACACGTTTCATGCAGGCATTTTATTATGTGTTTAATAAATAAGCTGACACAAAAGAGTAAGAAGACATGGCAATTATTTTGAATAAGTAAAAATGAAATAAAATATTAACTTTAACGAATAAATAGCACTAATTGGCGATCAATCAACTCTGTGAATATTTTCTCACAACAAAATTCAATTGACAGAAGAAAATGACAATTTGATTGGTAATTGAACGTGGAAATTTGGGTGACGAATATCTAAAACTTTAGCTTGCAGTTTCTTATAAAAGACAAAAAAATGAGCGGTATTATTCGACTTTTGCGTGACTC
>NC_042997.1:184383135-184399223 GCF_006345805.1 Octopus sinensis
TAGCTTAGGTTCTAAACACCAGCTTAATAATTATTTCTAACATGGGTACAAAGCCAGAAACTTTGGGGGAATGGTTAGACTAAATAATCGACTGCCAATATTTGACTGACGCTTTACTTGACCAAACCCAGAAGAATGAAAGACAAAGTTGACAACAGAGAAATTTGAACTCATTACGTTAAGATTCGCAGAAAATAACACAAAAGCTTTTTGCCCGACACTCTAACGATTTTACTAGTCCATGAAAGTAGCTTCTTTACTATACGTATCCATCCAAATTATTAATTATTTTGAAAAGTAACTGAAATTCATGCACAGTAAATTTATATGTATAGAAATATTATTACACATATATATTAAAGATGAGCAGTGATATATGGCAGAATCGGTAAGCGACAGACGGATGCCATTAGTCACGTCCCGAGGTCAAACGTAATTAAAGGAACCTGTCTATTTGATAATTTAGTTTGAACTAAGAACAGAAAAAAATGGCTGACTTATTTAGTTACGTACTGAGTTAAAATTATGCTTTTTGATTCTAAGTTCAGGAAAACAATACCAGTCGAATATTGGGTCGAGATAATCGATTATGCTTCCCACTCAGATTTGTGGTTCTTCTTCTTCTTCTTCTTCTTCCTCTTCTTCTTCTTCTTCTCTTCTTCTTCTTCTTCTTCTTCTTCTTCTTCTTCTTCTTCTTCTTCTTCTTCTTCTTCTTCTTCTTCTTCTTCTTCTTCTTCTTCGTCTTCTTCTTCTTCTTCTTCTTCTTCTTCTTCTTCTTCTTCTTCTTCTTCTTCTTCTTCTTCTTCTTCTTCTATTACTATTACTATTGATAGAGTGGTATAGAGTAGAATAGGTAGAGTCTCTAAATTTTGGGTTCCGATCACATGAGGTCGACTTAGCCTTTTACGCTTCCACTGTCGGTGGAATATGCACCTGTCAAATTCAGGAATCAATTTAATCAACTATGAGGTTTTTTTTCCCTTTTAGAAACAATTATTATTGACAGAAATGGTAGAGCAACGCTTGCATCCATCCATACATGTCGATTTTAATGTCTAAGAAAAAAAAAAATATTGTGAGTATTCGTGAGTTTTATGTGTGCGGTTTGTTCGTCTGTTCGTGTGTATGTGTCTGTGCGGGTGCACGCGTGCATGTGTGTGTATGTGTTTGTGCGTGCGTGTGTGCGCGCGTGTGTGTGTGTGTGTGTGTGTGTGTGTGTGTGTGTGTGTGTGTATGCGCACGCGCGTACCTGCGCGTGTGAATGCGTAAATGTCGTATGGAAACAATCAATATATCAGAAAATCAACAAAGTATATAATTGTTTTGATGAAACCCAATTGCAGACCAGCGTTTTTGAGTAGGGGTGGTGAACAGATTTGAGGTCGAGCTATGAAAATAACGTGAGGATATCTGGTCGGAAATAAGCAAAATAATGATTTCTTTATTGACCTCAAAGAGACATTGAGAAGAAAAGATGGATGAAATACAAACCAACGGTGGAATTTACTTTCAGTAAAAACGGAGAAATAAACAATAATAAAAAAAAAAGAGCAATGATAAAGAAAATAACAATAAAAGGAATATAACATCACTAGAAAATAACAATTGGATCCCTATAGGTAAGCATAAATGTACTGTCAGAAGAACAGTGCTTGTTTCTTCTGAATTGAATGTTAGTCACTTTAGTGAGGTGTGGAAAAGGCAATAAATTAATAGTGATTGAGGGTGGAGAAGAAAGGGATTTGTCATAATATCACGTGCTGTCAAGGAAAATACATGACTTGGCACTTATTTAAAACTTTTGGTTGTCATGGTTTGGGTATTGATATAAGATGACAACAGAAGTAGAAGAAAAGGTGGGAAGAAGGTGATACGTACATATGTACGTACGTACGTGCATGCATGCATACATACATACATACATACATGCATACATACATACATACATACATACATACATACATACATACATACATACATACATACATACATACATACGTACATATATACATACATACATACATGCATGCATTCATTCATACATACATACATACACACACACACATACATACATACATACATACATACATACATACATACACACATGCATGCATACATACATACATACATACATACATACATACATACATACACATATAAATATATATACATATATATCATATATTCATACATAAAAATGTGTGTGTTTGTATGTGCGTGTGTGTGTCTATGCGTGTGAATGTATGCATGCGCGTGCGTATATACATTATATAATATAATATATATATATATATTTATATATATAATATATATATGTATATGCATACATGTATATATGCACACACATAAAAATGTACGAAAACATGCATAACGCGCACGTATCCGCTGAACATTCTCACGCACTGGGATATAAATGTATATCGGTACAAAACCATTGGTACGTCCACACACACACACACACACACACACACACACACACACCACACACACACACACACACACACACACACAACACACACGTACACACAATAACATGCATAGATACCCGATCATATATACGTTTGAAAAACATAAAATGGAAACAAAAAAGGGAACAGAAATGAAATTAAAAATAGTAGTAAAAAAAAGCGTAGCTATGCATTTTGAATAACGCACATTCATAAAAACGGAGTGAAAAAAAATGGGAAGTTTATTGAAACGCAAGGAATAAAATTTTCGAAGGTGAATATGATGTGTTGTTCTTCATGAATCTTTGAATGCGATGCTTCGAGGAGAAGGAAAATACTGGGCGGACATAGTGGTTGTTAAAAGAGTGATATGCTTAAATAGGCAGTTACGGGCTGGTTCAAGGAATAAGTCATTGAACGGTTTGTATGTATTGCTGTCCAAAGTTTTGATAAATATGCAGCTGAATGTTCTGGACACTGGGAATATGTGGTCAGTGGCTTTTTGGTGTTGCAGATATCAGGGTAAAAATAACACATGCAGGAAGCGAACTTGAGAGCCCTAAATTGAACGTGGATGAGCAAATGGAAAGGTTGCTGTCAATGATATCTATTTCTTTTTTCTTTATTACCCACAAGGGGTTAAACATAGAGGGGACAAACAAGGACAGACAAATGGATTAAGTCGATTATATCGACCCCAGTGCGTAACTGGTACTTTATTTATCGACCCCCGAAAGGATGAAACGCAAAGTCGACCTCGGCGGAATTTGAACTCAGAACGTAACGGCAGACGAAATACCTATTTCTTTACTACCCACAAGGGGCTAAACACAGAAGGGACAAACAAGGACAGACAAACGAATTAAGTCGATTATATCGACCCCAGTGCGTAACTGGTACTTAATTTATCGACCTCGAAAGGATGAAAGGCAAAGTCGACCTCAGCGGAATTTGAACTACCTATTTCTTTACTGCCCACAAGGGGGTTGAACACAGAGGGGACAAACAAGGATAGACAAACGGATTGTCGATTACATCGACCCCAGTGCGTAACTGGTACTTAATTTATCGACCTCCAAAGGATGAAAGGCAAAGTCGACCCCGGCGGAATTTGAACTCAGAACGTAGCGACAGACGAAATGCTGCTAGGCATTTCGCCCGGCGTGCTAACGTTTCTGCCAGCTCACCGCCTTGCAGTCAATGATATCTTAAGAAGGAAAGATGTGGAGAGGAAAAGATCGGTCGGGCGGTTATGGAAGGGGTCAGAGAACAAAAACTAGAAGTTGCAGATGAGTGTTTGCTTCGATTGAAGAATGGCCTTGTTCGAGTGGAAATTGAGAGGGATTGGTATCTGCGGTGTAGTATCTGTAGGTGTGCATGCAGAAGTTAGAAGAACATTGATGTTTGAACTTTGTTTGACTCAGAACAGGAAAAAAATGGCTGACTTATTTAGTTACGTACTGAGTTAAAATTATGCTTTTTGATTCTAAGTTCAGGAAAACAATACCAGTCGAATATTGGGTCGAGATAATCGATTATGCTTCCCACTCAGATTTGTGGTTCTTCTTCTTCTTCTTCTTCTTCTTCTTCTTCTTCTTCTTCTTCTTCTTCTTCTTCTTCTTCTTCTTCTTCTTCTTCTTCTTCTTCTTCTTCTTCTTCTTCTTCTTCTTCTTCTTCTTCTTCTTCTCTTCTTCTTCTTCTTCTTCTTCTTCTTCTCTTCTTCTTCTTCTTCTTCTTCTTCTTCTTCTTCTTCTTCTTCTTCTTCTTCTTCTTCTTCTTCTCATTATTATTATTATTATTACTATTGATAGAGTGGTATAGAGTAGAATAGGTAGAGTCTCTAAATTTTGGGTTCCGATCACATGAGGTCGACTTAGCCTTTTACGCTTCCACTGTTGCTCTTGATACTTGTGTCGAATTTTAGTTAAGTGTGAACTCTGTACTCTGTACATCGCAAGACTCAGCCCATCTGCACGAATTTTGCAGAGAAAGTGATGTACAGATCGGCAGTACTAGACTACCGCTTCTGTGCGTCATATACGTCACTTAAGCAACAGAAAGGCATCTAATACACGGAAAGCTGCGGTTTGTAATTGCGTTTATCTATAAAAACGATTTGCATCAAGTTTTGTCATTCAAATAATGTACTGTGTTGACATCACCGAGCTTTATATAGTCAAATAGAGAGAGAAAAAAAGACACAAACTTACAGTGAGATGTATACAAATATACACGGATTCATAGATACATATATATATATAGAAAGAAGAGACAGAAGTACTGTTACACAGAGATATATGTACGTACACAAACACACACTCACGCAGGCGTACATCATAAACAGACACACACAGAAACACACACGATCCCCTCACTGCCACACAGACATGAACACAGAAAAAGTATCATATACAAACACAAAACGCATTTACATACATTTCGTACTGACAGGATATGTCTGTTATATTATATAAGTATATATATATATATGTGATGTATATATATATATATATATATATATATTATATATATATATATATATATATATATATATATATATAATGTATGTATATATATATATATATATAAGTATATATATATATATATATGTCATATATATATAGATATAAGTATATATTATATATATATATATATATATATATATATATTATATATATATATATAATAGATAGGCTTGCATTTGTACTCACTATGTTATCAATCAAATGTATGCACGTATCCAAATATACATGCATTTTCTTTTTGTGCAATCATATGTCGAAATGAATATATGAATATTTATGTACGTACGTGCATGCCGTCACGCTGTCACACAACATACACATACATGTATACATATACACACAAGCACATAGGCTGTCTCTCTCTCTCTCTCTCACACATACATACATGGCTATATGTATGTATTTTATATATGAACACCGAAATATACGAAGACACACACACACACGCACACGCACACGAACACAAACGCATACATGTTTGCGCATAAACATACTGATCCGAAAAGCTCATCCACCCCAGCCATTTATTTTTCATGGGTAAGAGACTGACGTTCTTTAATATGCAATTTATACGCACGCCAGACAATGAGGTAGGATATGATCTCATCAATGTTGAAATAAATGGTGCCAGGAGTTCTGGTCGAACGGCAAAGAATGCAAGAAATGTGGCCCGATCTATCATTATTAACTCAAAATAATAAATAAGTACATGCGCGCATGCATGTTGTTAGTATGTATGTATGTATGTATGTATGTATGTATGTATGTATGTATGTATGTATTGTATGAAGTATGTGTGTTAGTATGTATGTATGTATGTATGTATGTATGTATGTATGTATGTATGTGTTATGTATGTATGATATGTAGTATGTATGTTGTATGTATGTATGTATGTATGTATGTGTGTATATGTATGTATGTATGCATGTATGTATGTATGTATGTATGTATGTGTGTATGAATGTATGTGTGTTAGTATGTATGTATGAATGTATGTGTGTTAGTATGTATGTATGTATGTATGTATGTATGTATGTGTGTATGTATGTATGTATGTATGTATGTAGTGTGTATGTATGTATGTATGTATGTATGTATGTGTGTATGTATGTATGTATGTATGTATGTATGTATGTATGTATGTATGTGTGTTAGTATGTATGTATGTATGTATGTATGTATGTATGTATGTATGTATGTGTGTGTGTATGTATGTATGTATGTATGTATGTATGTGTGTTAGTATGTATGTATGTATGTATGTATGTATGTATGTATGTATGTATGTATGTATGTATGTATGTATGTATGTATGAATGTATGTGTGTTAGTATGTATGTATGTATGTATGTGTGTATGTATGTATGTGTGTGTGTATGTATGTATGTATGTATGTAGTGTGCATGAATGTATGTATGTATGCATGTATGCATGAATGTATGCATGTATGCATGAATGTATGTATGCATGTATGTATCTATGTATGTATGTGTACATGAATGTATGTATGTACGTATGCATGTATGTGTGCATGAATGTATGTATGCGTGTATTTATATATGTGTGTGTATGTGTATATGTATGTATGTCTGTATGTATGTGTGTATGTATGCATATATGTATCTATGTATGTGTGTATGTATGTGTGTGCGTGTGTATGTATGTGTATATGTATTTATGTATGTTTGTGTCTGCATGTATGAGTGCATGTATGTATGCATGTATGTATAGATGTATACATACATACATGCATACATATATATATATGTATAGTATATATACATATACATATATATATATATACAATAATCTATAATATATATTATATATATATATTATATATGTATGTGTATATGTATATGTATAGTGTAATATGTATATATATAGATAATAATATATATATTTATGTAGATAAATTTTTGTGTATATATAAGTCATATTTCTGTAAACATGGATATATATATGTGTGTGTGTGTGTGTGTGTGTGTGTTGTGTGTGTCTGTGTGTGTCTGTTTGTGTTTTGCGTATATACGTAAATGTGACTGCTTGCGTAATTATGACTGATATCTGACATGATATTTTATGGAAAAGGTTAGATATATATTTTTCTTTCTTTCCGAAACAATCTATTCATTATTTTTGTCCTTATCTTCTTACACAGAAACCTCCAACTTACTCTTTCTTACACATTCATTCGTGCCCTTGTGCACAGACTAAAACACTCTACAGACATATACACATATACACTCATAAACATACACATATCTGCTCGTGAGCATATGAATTTCTCACACATACAAACACGCACAGAGATTGGTATACATATATACTCTTTTACTCTTTTACTTGTTTCAGTCATTTGACTGCGGCCATGCTGGAGCACCGCCTTTAGTCGAGCAAATCGACCCCAGGACTTATTCTTTGTAAGCCCAGTACTTATTTTAACGTTCTCTTTTGCCGAAGCGCTAAGTTACAGCGACGTAAACACACCAGCATCGGTTGTCAAGCGATGTTGGGGGGACAAACACAGGTACAAAAACAGACACACACGCACATACATACATATATACATATACATATATACGACGGGCTTCTTTCAGTTTCCGTCTACCAAATCCACTCACAAGGCTTTGGTCGGCCCGAGGCTATAGTAGAAGACACTTGCCCAAGGTGCCACGCAGTAGGACTGAACCCAGAGCCATGTGGTTGGTAAGCAAACTACCTACCACACAGCCACTCCTGTGTCTATATGTGTTCATTATTGGCGGCGAGCTGGCAGAAACGTTAGCGCGCTGGGCGAAATGCTTAGCGGTATTTCGTCTGTCGTTACGTTCTGAATTCAAATTCCGCCGAGGTCGACTTTGCCTTTCATCCTTTCTGGGTCGATAAATAAAGTACCAGTTTCGCACTGGGGTCGATGTAATCGACTTAATCCGTGTGTCTGTCCTTGTGTGTCCCCTCTATGTTTAGCCCCTTGTGGGTAGTAAAGAAATGGGTATTTCGTCCGTCATTACGTTCTGAGTTCAAATTCCGCCGAGGTCGACTTTGCCTTTCATCCTTTCTGGGTCGATAAATAAAGTACCAGTTTCGCACTGGGGTCGAAGTAATCGACTTAATCCGTGTGTCTGTCCTTGTTTGTCCCCTCTATGTTTAGCCCCTTGTGGGCTGTAATGAAATATATATATGTTCATTATTGTTTAAGCAGAATGGAGAAACAGACCATCTAGAATTCTTAATATATAAACATTGTAATAGTAACTATCAAAATAATAGCGGGGTTATTCTGATTAATCCACAGCATTGCTAGAACAGTCTCTCTTTCTATAAAATTGCCAGCTATATACTCGCCCCATACAGGCTTCATTATCTCGTCAGTATTTTTCGCAGTTATCACTTTTTCAGGTCTCATACTAAATGATCAATGTGTCCGCGTTTTTTCCTGCAGGTAGTGATACGCACACATGTTCGAACTGAACAGCAGTTTTATTGATCTCACCAATCTTCGAGGGGCTTGTAAAGACGTAGCCGACCAAGAGCAGTTACTTAGCCACTCGATTTGCTAGAAGTAGTAGCAACCAAATCAAATGCAAGTCAAATCTTACCGTTTAGAAAAAGGAAGGAAACATTTGATAACATAGTCTTTGACACTATGTGCGGGATAAAAAAAAGTGAGATTTCACGACAGAAACGCTTTTGATCAAAAGTTTATTCGATTAGAGTTGATATGGGGCAAAGTAACAGCAATAACAAGAAAAATACATTAGGAAACGATAGGTTTGAATGGATCTCTAAAACTTGACTCTAAAACCACATTAAATATCCATGTATATGTATACGTTCGTATATGTAAGTATTCGTATGTTATATATATATTTGTATTTATGTACTATCTGTGTATATTCCACTGATGAGGCAAAGCATTTCTTATGCAGAGTCAGAAATCCGGGATCTGGAATTATCCGGTAATTATTTGCTAGTTTATTTTGTCTTTTTGTTTTCTCTCCTGCTGCTGTATAAATATTTAATGTGGTTTTAGAGTCAAGTTTTGGTTGCTATTTCCAGCGTGGTGG
Source organism: Octopus sinensis (assembly GCF_006345805.1). NCBI lineage: Eukaryota > Metazoa > Mollusca > Cephalopoda > Octopoda > Octopodidae > Octopus > Octopus sinensis. Next base: position 184,392,181 of record NC_042997.1, read on the forward strand.
TACCTCTTAGATACCCTAAATTAAAATTTTAATAATAATTATTACTCTTGAAGTTTTTTATTCCCATGCTGGCCACTTGATAAGATCGATATTTAAATAACAATCTTATCCTTATATATACTTAGCGACATATTTTTACCTCTAGAAGCAATTTCACTTAAGTTTAACGTGGAGAAAAAAATTCTCGTTTATGGTAATGTATAAATACACGGTTATCAAGTTAGTGACATTCACTCTTAGACTCCTCAATGCATTTCTGAATAGTTATGCTTTTCTCAGTAGGAGACACAAAAATGAAGTAACTTTGAGCTGATCAGAATGCTTATAGCTTTATAACGAATCAGTCGATACTAGTGACTGCCGACCGCCTAGTCAGAACAAATACATTAGTAGTTGTGTAAAGCAATGATAGGAAACAAACAAACTTTAAAGCACATTCAAATATGCTTGTGGCAGAGGGCGCCATTGAGCCGATAATAGTATAACTATAACCTAACCATAAACTGCAGTGAAATTGCCTTTAGAAGTGAAAATATGTCACAAAGGGTGTTTTTGTAAATATGAAATCTATTTGCATCAACTGAGGTGAGACCGATCTACAAGTGCAGTCGTATATTTTATATTTGTAATAACTTAATAAATCACTATATCTATATGCTGGTAATAATAATAATAATAAGGTTAGTCAAATGAATAAAATTGAGAATACTTTCAAGCGGTAGCCGCAAATTTATGAAATGTAAAAACGTAAACATTCCACTTTATTTTACTTGACATTTTTTCATATTGTTTCATTTCAGTCCGTTTTCTTGAAAAATCTGAAAGTTTCTGTACCAGCATATGAACAAATTAAGGAGCAATTCCTTTATTTCTTCTGACTGTTATTATTATTATTATCTCTCTCTCTCTATCTCTCTTTTTTTTTCTTTCTCTCTCTCTTTCTCTCTCTTTCTTTCTCCCTCTCTCTCTCACTTTCTCAGTATATGTGTGTGTGTGTGTGTGCTTATACACGTATATGTCTATGTGTTTATATATGCTTATTTATCAATATAAGTGTATATTTTCGTGGTGTGTGTGTGTATATATATATTTATATATACATATATACATACATATATATATACATGTATGTATGTGCGTATATATATATATATATATATATGCATATGCACATATATATATATGCATGTATATTTGTATAATAGAACAAGACCGATCGATCGCAGAACACAGGAAGTCCGTTTTCTATCGGAAGATATTCTATGAGTAAATAAAGACATTAATGTGCGATCGGGAGGGAGAGTGAGAGAGCGAGCGAGCGAGAGAGAGAGAGAGAGAGAGAGAAGAGAAAGAGATTGAGAGAGACGGGGATAGACGCATAATAGTAGTGGGAGAGAGAGAGATAGAGTCAAAGAAAGAGAGGTAGGGTGGGAGTTAGAAAGCGCGTGTGTGTGTGTGTGTGAGAGAGAGAGAGCGGGAGCGAAAGAAAGAGAGGAAGTGTGGGAGTTGGAAAATGTGCGAGAGAGAAAGGATGAGAGCATGAGGCAAAATGGGGAGTGATATTACCTTTGTAAATATGAATGCACATTATACCAATTGATATTTTTGGGGTTTCTCTTTTTAGTGACGTGGTTTCCGCTATCATTTTCCTTTAGTGCTAGCAAAGTTAGCGAAATACAGTTATTGTTCTCAGCATGAATGTAACTTTCAAATATTTATATAGGAAGCACAAGAAAGACTAATGGTGCTGAGTATTCTTTCAATATCTCGAAACTCATCATAAATATTTTGTGTATAAAAGAATTTGTTTAGTATAATAATTGTAGACATGCAACGAAGTGTTGGATATTAAATCCATCAAAAACGCCTTTAATGTTACAATGGTAGTCAATATTCTTGCATACGACACCAAAAGTAGATCAATGTATTCACTGCTCGGCGTTTAATTCAGTTGAAGTCGTCATTTTGTAGAATTGCAAATATATATTTTTTATACCGGTTGAACTCGAAGTAGAAAAACGCTATAAATAATAACGTACAAATATTGGGTTAAAAACCTCTTTGGATAGTAAATGTCGAGGGTTGCCTGTGGGACTAGAATCCATATCTTCTGTAAACATGACAGGCGTTTTATCATTGTAGCAAAGCAATTCTTCGAACTTTTTTTTATCCAGTTTAGAAACGTTATTCTTAAAAGCGAGAATTGTATGCTGTTGATGTCATAAGAATTTAGACTCCCTGAAAGAACGTGAAATAATTAGTTTTTAATGGTTAAACTCGGAATAAAAAAGTTATAATTAATATCGTGTAAATATTGAGTTAAAAAGCCCTGAGTTCTTCCGTTTGTATGGTCTAATACAGCTAAGACAATGCTGGAGTATTGCTTTTAGAACAAGATTGCCAATTTTTTCTAACAAACTTGGTAAGTGTGGATTTATTTGGTAAGGTTGATAAACCTTTCATGCAAGGTGGTAAATTTTGATAATTTATCTGTTGCAAGGTCAAGAAAAGATTCACCGATTTAATGTATGAAATTTCTGAAAATGGCATTATGATAATTTTGAAGTTATAATAAGGGCGAATTTTGTTTTGCTCAAATGTTTTGAAAAATCATTTAAGTCTCATTGGACAGGCACTGGAAAATTTCACCAATGATACTCTATTGCTATATATATATATATATATATATATATATATATATATATATATATATATAAAAACGAGAAGCTGCTGAAGAGTTCCTGGCTTTGGGTAAAAGAAAATACCGTTAATTATGATTTTATTCAACATATTCCCCTCTCAGATTCTCACACTTACTGCAATGTTCATTCAGGTTTTCTAAGCCCTGTAAAAGAACAAGAAAAGTTGAACCTTCATCCAGGACTTTCGCAACACCCTTAAAGCCAAGAACTTTTCAGCATCCCGTCGTATGTGTTAATATAATTACATCAGAATAACTTATAAAAGAAACAAGCAATAAGGATAGTCTGTGTAAGAAAATGATCCTGTATAAATCTATTTACGCACCGAAATGTCAGCTGTCGCAAAAATGGGATAATGTTTTAAATTTTAGCTGAAGTTCGAAAAACTTAATTAAGAATGTTTAGAAATATGCAATTGTAACATATCTGAGAATGTTACCATATTTTAGTCACATACTAACAGGGAGAACCAAGTGCTTAGATGCCTAAAGTGACTAATTTCTTTAGGTGGTTTGCTTCTTTATATAGCATGTCTCATGCCGCTTCTACCGAATTAAAAATATACGCGTTGGTCGCAGAAAACAATTTTTCATTTCGATACAGAGTAACCTTCCAGATTTTCTATCTAATGTATGTCCTGATTCTAAAATTGCTAAGGGAATTTGAAGTGCAAAGACATAGAATTTTGTCATTGTTATTGATAAGCATTACCTGAACATTCATATAAAACAATTCAAAGAATATCAATTTTATTTAGCAATTCTTGATAAACGAATTCATGTATCAACAGAAAACCAACTTGATATAATAACTTCAATTTATGGTAGCTATACTCAAAGATAACATTTTAAAAATCCTTTACTCGCTTTAGTCATTAGACTACAGCCATACTGGGGCACTGTCTTGAAGAGTTTTTAATCGAATGAATCGACCCCAGTACTTTATTCTTTAATCCATCGCTTTTGCTGAACCGCTATGTTACGAGGACATAAACATACCAACACCGGTCGACAAGCGGTGAAAGGGTTCAAAAACAGACACAATTACACACACACACACACACACACACACAAACACACACACACACACACATATCCTACCGCACATAGATATATTTTTATACAACGAGCTTCTTTCAGTTTCCGTCTACTAAATCCACTCACAAGGCTTTGGTCGGACCGAAGCTATAGTAGAAGACGCTTGCCCAAGGTGCCACGCGGTGGGACTGAACCCGGAACCATGTGGTTAGTATGCAAGCTTCTTTTCCCAAAGCCATGTCTGACAAGTATTTAAAAAAACAACAAAGATTTGAATTTGATTGCTGTCAACAATTCTATAACAGATTAAATTAAAAAAAAGAAAAAGCTTTGCTAATTTATTAAAAATAATCTAGGATCAAAAGTGGTGTTCAAAGTCTTCTGAATCAAAGACCAGCACTTGTCTTCTTTTACTTCAATAGCAATTGAAAAGAGATGACGTCAGCATTTACAATACTAAAAGGTTTATAGAATCCAGTAGTTAAAATGTAGTTTGCATTTCTAACATCTAGATTACCAAATATAAATAAAACGCATTAAGAACTTGAAGCGAAGAGCTTTGGAACTGACAGGTTTCATATCTCCATCAATATAGTTATTCTTATTAAAAGTGAATTACTAAAAGATGTAGAAATAGCGAATGTTAATATCACTTCAAAAGCAAGAATGAAAGTACCAAAAAATCGCAAAATTTTTACTTGTGTTAGTATTTATAAATTTGATACTAAGAGCTTTAGCATTAAATTAGAAATAATTATGCGGTGACGCAATGACAAATAATATTTTAAGTAGTTAGGAACCTATAGAAGAGCGACATGACTGAGTGGCTAAGAAACTCGTATTGTAACCAGGTGATCCTGGTTTCAATCTTTTTACGAAACGCCCTGGGAAAATATCTTGTATCATAGTCTCGGATTAAGCCGTCCACTATAAGCGGTGTTTGGCATAGAAATCGTGCGGTGTGCCGTAGTGCGCGTGCGTTTATATATACCTATGCACATGCATATATGCATGTGTATGTACATACATATATATGTGGAGGCGCAATGACCCAGTGGTTAGGGCAGCGGACTCACCGTCATAGGATCGCAGTTCCGATTCCCAGACCGGGCGTTCTGAGTGTTTATTGAGCAAAAATACCTGATACTCCACGAGGCTCCGATAGGGGGATGTGGTGAACTCTGCTGTATTCTTTCATCACAATTCTCTCTCACTCTTTCTTCCTGTTTCTCTTGTACCTGTATTTTCAAAGGGCCAGTCTTGTCACACTCTATGTCACGCTGAATCTCCCCGAGAACTACGTTAAGGGTACACGTGTCTGTGGAGTGCTCAACCACTTGCACGTTAATTTCACGAGCAAGCTGTTCCGTTGATCAGATCAACTGGAACCCTCATCGTCATGTCATCAAAATTGTTATAATGTCTTGTTGTTGAGATAGGCTCTCTTTCTTTCCTGCTGAGAAAATTGAATTTTACACTGTTTATTCCTTTGCAATAAAACCAATGTTGTCTTCGAAACATATGTCGAAAGTAGAAGAATTTGAATAGCATCTGCGTTCAACTCCATTTATTTACGCACACGCACATAATTATGTAGATATACTACAGGTTTATATCGACGAAGGATGTAATCAATGGCGAAAAGCTAGTGTTCTTTGAACAAAGTTCATTGAGTTACAGACGCAACCTTGTCACAGTGTCAGAATCTCAGTGAACAATTGATCAACTTTTAGCTAGTGCCTCTATTTTCCACGATTTTATATTTATTCCTTTTATACCGAAAGATAAAAGTCATCGGTCATGTTTCGGTTTTATTAGACCTCCTCAGTAAAGTATATACTTCATCCTGTGAATTAGCATATTTTAGAGAACAAATTATAAATTAACTTAAATACGGTCTCTGATCCTCATGAAAAACAATTTTACTTGATCGTACATTTTTACAAAGCTCTATATTACCGAGAACACCGATTTTTAACAAATATTTAAAACTATTTCTAAGATTGAAGACAGAGTGTTTCATAGAAGGGAAATATAGTTATTGGAGTCCAATACTTTACATGTAAGTAGTGCCTTTTCCTTATTTTTATGGCCAAGTTCATGAATGGCTTAAATCATCAGTGTTCTCCAAAAAGATTTGCTCATCAATATCGTCATCCGTTACTTTTCGTGTCCATTCTTTCCTTCCTCCTCGTCCTCGTCCTCCTTGTCCTCCTCCTCCTTCTCGTCCTCCTCGACCTTGTCGTCCCCTCCTCTTTTTCCTCTGCGTCTTCATCTTCTTCCTACTCCTCAGCTTTTCCATCATCCTTCTTCGCTTCCTCATCTTCTTCCTTCTTCCTCGTCCTTCTCCTCTTCCTACTCCTCCCCATTGTGTTAGCTGTCGTTCGCTGCAAAATTAACTCTAACACACATACACATGTACATACATACATACATACATACATACATGCATACATACACACGCACACACACGCATATATATATATATATATATAAATAAATGAAAGAATGGAGTTGAACGACGATTTAACAAAATTCCTTTATTCTCGACATATGTTTCGAAGACTGCATATTCCTAATTTCGAAGGAATAAGGGGTGCATTATGCCGCCTTCTCATTTTGTCTTTCCTGATGAGAAGGCGGCATAATGCACCCCTTATTCCTTCGAATTAGGAATATGCAGTCTTCGAACATATGTCGAGAATAAAGGAATTTTGTTAAATCGTCGTTCAACTCCATTCTTTCATTTATTTGTATTAAAAAACACATAAATTTCCACACGAAAGCACGTGATCTCTGCCCTTGGCATGTAGCTTCAACCGTGTTTTTCTGACGTGAATTTGCTACCCGGGTAGCGGTTAACCGAATTATCCATACTAGGATAATTCATCATCAACTACTTATATATATATATATATATATATATATATATATATATATATATATATATATATATATATATATATATTATATATGTATATATACACAAATAACGAAGTCGCAGTAGTCCTCAACATTTACGTGGTCGTCGTTGCCGTAGTCGTAATCATAAACGTGGTTGTGACCGTTGCTATTACGATCCTCAACATTTAAATTTCTACTTGTTTGACGTAGACGCCATATTGTCGCCTATAGTGTTGTTGTCGTCATCGTTGTAGCCGTCGTCCTTCTCAAGGTTGTATACTTACAACTATGAAATGAAGTAATGAATTACACACATATTTCACTGCATCTTAGACAAATGACAACGCTATATATGTCACTCTCTCTCTTCTTCTTCTTCATCTTCTTCATCTTCTTCTTC
>NC_042997.1:184404323-184431823 GCF_006345805.1 Octopus sinensis
TTGATTACTCTTAATTATTATTAAAGTCCCAAGTCATGGCTCACAATCTTGTTAAGAAGTCTATAATTCCGTCATTTGCGTCTCAAAACCCACCACCCAATAACTCGCATTCCCATTTAAATTCACTTTGAATTTTGAATCTTTCTCAAATCCATAATTCAGATTTATTCAAAGTCCAAACTCAAAGATCATTTATCGTTCATCATTCCTATTTTGTATCTGTATTTCCATAATTCATACCTCAAACGTCTTAACTCAGAGGCCCAAATTTCACCAGCCATTCTCATATTCTGGATCAAACCTTCAAAATTAAACCTCATTAGAATTACAAGATCAAAACAATGAAGATTATTATTTTTTCAATTTAGATTACATTATACCTACATTTTAAAGATTCTCCAGCAAGCGTACACTTATTCAAATATTATCAAAATAATGAGAACTGCATCTGTGTAATCCAATACATTTGCAGAAGGACTAAAATGTGCTCAAAATTCAAAATTCAAAATATGACTGAACATATATGGTACGCAAAAGAAAGAGGCATACTGCTATGGAATGAATTTGTCATAATAGATTTTAAAAAATTCGAAAATATGATGGTATATAAGCACTTAAATATTACTGACGCATTAATGAAAGCACTGACAGTTCAAAAGTTGATAAGAACTTTACTATTATTTGTTTAGAAATAAAGGTTCCTACTTGGAAACCAGTCTGGGAAAATGTACGATATACGCGAATTAAAGCATCTGGTAAAGAACAGCTCTAATATTTCTTTTAAATTAAAAGTTATCTAATAGACCACTTTCCAGATGCTATCATTCAACATTTACAGACATACAAGATTTTTTTTTACAAAACATTACTTCTTCGCAAATAAATTGGAGAAAATACAAAAAATTCTTTTTTATTCTTATTTTATTTTTCGCATCTTCTACCAATTTGTGTATTCACATATGTCTCTATTTCTATCACTCATCCTCTCTCTCTCTTTTCCCCTCTCTCTCGCTTTCTTTCTGTCTCTCTCTCTCTCTCTCTCTCTCACTTCTAGGGCTGGAAGTCAAAATGCTACACATGCAGAACAAACTACCGTAGTGGTTTCTAGTTTCTAACGCACAAGAGAAGGTATGTTGGGCAAGAGCCCGCCACCGGATTCTAACATCTCCGTCGTATTCACACCAAAATTTACGGTAGCAGGAATAATAGCAATGGAATTCAGATATAAAGTAGGAACTACAACAACTACAGTAACCACTCACGATGATGTCCATGGGGAAATACCCCCCACAAAAAAAAACAGATACGCAAGACAAAATTTAATCAGACACAGATATAACCGTGAAACCTTCTAACTCCTTAATTGAAGAAAATGATGATGGTAACAACGAAGGGTCAGAAAAATAACAAAATAGAAAAAGGAAAGAGAGAACGAAAAAGTTGAACAGGAGCGGGATAAAAGAATGCATACCTCCAAGAGCCATGCATTTGGGAGACCGAAGTGTCACTAAAATAAAACACTAAAATAAAACAAAAGACACTTCAAAATGAGCAGCACCAGCAGTGGAGGCGCAATGGCCCAATGGTTAGGGCAGCGGACTCGCGGTCGGAGGATCGCGGTTTCGATTCCCAGACCGGGCGTTGTGTGTGTTTATTGAGCGAAAACACCTAAAGCTCCACGGTGGCGACCCCTGTTGTACTCTTTCGCTCCAACTTTCTCTCACTTTTTCTTCCTGTTTCTTGCCTCCGACTACGCAACCGCTGAGCCTGGATGCACATTCATCCATCCGTCGATGCTCTCGGTGTCGGAGGCTGGCCTGCTTTCTCTTCTGCGGGTCTTACGAATAGCAAAGGACCACGTTTCAGACTTCTGGACGAAGACCGCTTCGCTCAACAGCAGCACCAGCAACATACATAATAACAATCGGAACAAATGGTGTAACAACTGTTGAGAAATGACATCGGTATTCTGCTAAAAACTCATGACATTTGATATTTATGGGTGAAGATCATTTCGGAAGATCCTAGGGGAACAGTTCTAATGTCCCAGATTACTAACAGTTAAAACAAGCACGGTAGATTTTCTAATCTTTTCGCCTTTCACAAGTCAAATTGGGAGTGGAATACATAAAGAGACATTCTCTGGTGTGGACACTGAAGGAGAGACATCTGCTGAACAATGTAAGGGAACTAAATTTAAATGTGATAGCCATCATTGAGACATAAATTCCTGAGACTCTATGATGTACGCCTCTTTCGGCCGGCCCAAAAGGAGTGGTGTGACAATGTCGGTGTAGAAAGGCATGAACCTCGAGATATGAATGGTCTTCCTTGATCTGGATGGTAGCACCAGAAGGTGTAGTAGAACTTTCATACAGGTGGCCGTTTATAGCTTGAAAGAAGCTGGTGGACTCGATTTCTTCAGTAGTCAAAAGATTTTAATTAGCTCATTTGTGCTAGTGAGCTATTGAAATGGCATTTTAAATATATGGAGAGCTCGTTCAGCAGTAGCCAATAAGGAAAGGGTGTGTAAAACTTTCGTAAATCCCTTTAAGTATTTCCAACGGCCTGACAGGTAACGATTAGATTTCTCAAACACATTTCTCATCCTACTTAGACAAAGGTGTTAATAGGTTAACCAATAGGGATAATGTGAATTGCTCAGAATTTTAGCTATTTTCGCGACCACAGATTCATGTCTTGCATAGTCAATTTAAACAAGATTGATATGCAGGGTCCTTATTAATGGGATCTGATGCATCTTTCCCAGGCACCAAACAGTTTTAGTAATCAGATTAGCGAATTCGTTAAGCGGGGATTGATGGGTGCCATTATTAATTTCAAGTGGTGGGTTTCATTAAAGAGGAAAATTTGAGCATAACCTTTAATTATAAGAGGAAGTTGTAATACAGGAAAGTAAATTTGAAAAGGAGCTACTCAATGAGAAGTGATAAACAAGACAGTCATCGCTTACGACGTGCTTGTAGCAAGAACCATCCTTGACTCTTTCCTCAGATTGAAACACAAAGGATGCGTTGTTCATGCTTGTAATGCAGTATTCTGTAGGTGTTCTATTCGAGTGTCGATCCTTATCTTTTCCATCCATTATTTTTTTATCTTCAATTACGACTGGTACAGTTCTAACAATTTTTGTTATGTTTCACTCCTTTGCAAATTCTCTACTCAGATCTTGGTTTTTCTTAATATTTCCCGGTCCCTTTTCATAGACTATGGTCACCTGGAGAGGCTATATTAGTTATTGTACAGTGTATTTCCTTTTTTTGTTGTTGACGGTAATAATATTTGGTCTTCTTGATTCCATCACCTGATCGCATTTAATACTGAAATCCTGCAACAGTTTAACTTTATTTCCTCCCAGCGCATTAAGTTAATGTTCGTGTCACCTACCAGAACTGTGTAAATTGTATTTTTCACATAATTTCCCATGAAAAACGCGCGCAGTATTAGCATGAATCCTTTTGTATTATCTATGTAACCTTACTGTATTCGCTTACTATGTTGTTAAGGCTATAACATATTTTACGACAAAGTCTACATAATGGTGAGTTAACGTTCTTAACGATGAAACAATATTTGTTCTAAGAGCATGATCAGAGTGTCAGATAAAACGCTTAACTGCATTGAGTTCAAATTCCGCTGAGGTCGACTTTGCCTTTTATCCTATCGGGGTCGATAAAATAAGTACCAGTTGAGCTGTGGGGTCGATGTAATCAACTCACTCCCTCTCCGAAACTGTTGGCCTTGTGCCAAAAATTGAAGCATTATTATTATTATTATTTTATTATTGTTGTTGTTGTTGTTGTTGTTATTATTATTATTATTATTATTATTATTATTATTATTATTATTATTATTATTATTATTATTACTGTAGCCCATCTTTTATATGAATACAAAACAATGTACATGATAACACTTCCAATCAGTTAAGATAAGAAGCCATGAGAGCCACTGTCTGGTACTGCATCAGGGCATTAATTATTATTATTATTATTATTATTATTTTTTTTTTGTACTTGTTTCAGTCATTTGACTGCGGCCATGCTGGAGCACCGCCTTTAGAGTGGTGAAAGAGTACAGCAGGGATCACCACCATCCCCTGCCGGAGCCTCGTGGAGCTTTTAGGTGTTTTCGCTCAATAAACACACACAACGCCCGGTCTGGGAATCGAAACCGCGATCCTCCGACCGCAAGTCCGCTGCCCTAACCACTGGGCCATTGCGCCTTATTATTATTATTATTATTATTATTATTATTATTATTATTATTATTATTATTATTATCATCATCATCATTTTGGTCAGTGGAAAGCAGTATCGTTAGGGCACCGGTCAGAATGCATTATGGTATTTCTTTCGGTTCTTTATGCTTTGAGTTCACACCCCGCCAAATTTTACTTTGATATTCAACCGTTTTCAGTCGATAAAATGGAGTGACACTCAAAATACTAGGGTCCTAAAAATCGACAAACTATCCTCCTCAGAATTATTGAACTCGTATCTATTATATAAATAATGGTTTTTGATTTAGACACAAGGCCAGCAATTTTAAATCGGAGGCGGTTAGTTGATACTATCACCGCCACTAATTGACGGAAACTTAACTTTTGTCGATCTCGGAAGGATGAAAGACAAAATTTGATCCTGGATGAATAAAAAGCAAAATTTTGCCTCGGACCGTAAAGTGGCTGAAGAAATACTACTGGAAATTTTTTCTGAAATATTGTAGAGAAACGTCATGACATGTTTGTTGATTCTAATGAATCTCCCAGCTCGCTGGCTTTTAATTTGGAGAGATTCCTTACTACTGTAGGCACAAGGCCTGGAATTTTGGGTAAGGGGTTAGTCATTTAAATCGACACCAGTGCATAACTGATACGTATTTTATCGACTCTAGAAAGGATGAAAGACAAAGTCAACCTCAGCGGAATTTGAATTCAAGACGTGAAAAAAGAAAGAAAAATGCTGCCAAGTGTTTGTTCTAGCGTTACTACCAATTCTGCCGCTCGGTGCCTTTAATTGTGAAATGATAATAATTGCAAATATCATCGTTGATTAGGAAAGAAATTCAGAGGAATAGTAGAACGTTGGCCAATATATCTTGTGATACATTTAAGACGGCGAGCTGGCAGAACAGTTAGTACGTATGGAGAAATGCTTAGCGGCGTTCTACTTTACGTTCTGAGCTCATACTACGCCAGAGTCAGCTTTGCCTTTCATCCTTTTGGGATTGATAAAATAAATACCAGTTGATCACTGGAATCGATTTAATCAACTTAGCCCCTTTCCCAAACCTGTTGGCCTTGTGCCAAAATTTGAAACCAATCAGTAACGTCCCTTGAAATTCTGAGTTCCACTTCCTTTAAGATTGATTCTGGTTTGCCTCAAAACATTCCACGGTAGAAAAAATAAAACCTGTCAATATGATTGCGTTTCGCTAAGAAGGTTCAATAAGACCGAAAGATATTGTAGTGCATATCAATGATCACATTCCCCCTTGTTTAATTTTTAAGCAATTTAAAAATCAGAATTTTTATCTTGGCTTTTTTCATAAGCATTAACATTAACACTAATGGTTTTATTTTCACTTCAATTGTACACTTGAGCGATTAAAATTTTTTTTCTTGGCTGACTACATTAAATATTTTACTTCTCAGTGGATGCATAAGTGAGTATTACATTGAAAATAAGATGTTTCTCATTCCATTAGTGAACGTGGCGTTGACCGGGAGGAATTGATGTCATCAAATGGTGTCCAACAATATATTGAGTGTTTCGACTTTGAATTGTAATACATTGGTAGATTGGCAGTAATGGCGAAATCATTCTTCGTCATGTCCTCCTGACTTCCCGTTTAACACAACTCCCACTCGTTCTAAATTCCAGCAAGAAGTTCTTTCTGCTGCTGTCATCCTACGCACATACAACTTTCTCTCTTTTCCCAATATTCCCTAATTTCTTTGTATTAGGCCCAAGTTTGAAATCATTAGCGTTCAATAAAAGAAATTCTTGTTATTGGTTGTAGTAAGGGAATTGAAAGAAAGAGTAAAGTGACAGCGTAGATGCAGTAAAACTTTGTCATTCAACATGAAAGAATCCAATATTTAGAGTTGTGTGAAATAAAAATGTTGATTTAAATGTGATTCCCTTCTTGTCGATAAATTTGTTTTAACTTGAATCCTCTCTTTTTTCTGTTTGTTTCTCTTCACCATCTTGCTTCCATTTGAATCTGTTTCTAAGCTACAAACCTCCATGGCGTTACCGTTACTGCTCCTTTCTTTCTTTCTTTCTTTCTTTCTTTCTTTCTTTCTTTCTTTCTTTCTTTTTCTTTCGCTGATTTGCTGTTCATTATCTTGTTCTTTAGTTATTCGTTTTTCTATCTATCTATCTATCTATCTATCTATCTATCTATCTATATATCTATCTATCTATCTATCTATCTATCTATCTATCTGTCTGTTTATGTATGCATGCCTGTCTGTCTATGTGTGTGTATCTATCTATCTATCTATCTATCTATCTATCTATCTATCTATCTATCTATCTATCTATCTATCTATCTATCTATCTATCTATTCCTTCCTTCAAACGGGAAGGAAGAGCTATTTTTATCATACTTGTGGCTATGGCGAAAGAATGTATCTGGTGGACGCGCCGCGCTGAAAGGATTAGAGACAAACACTTTCCTCTCTGGTCAATCTCTCATCAAACTTCTCAAGTCACTTGAAGAGGAAAGTGAGAGTAGAGAGGCAAGTTTTGTCTAGTGAATGTTTTAAAAAAAGTGGGTGAATGTAGCAAGGATGGCACGTATGAATGACGAAGCCACCTTGATATGATTCTATGAACCATAAAAATTAATACAGAGAGTTGCTTATTTGCAAAAAAAAAAAAAAGAAATATAACATGTGACTTCATTGACCGAGGTTACCGTGGTCTTTTCCGTAGGCTTTTCTTTCCACGGGTAAACTCCTCACCTGTCCTCCCCTTTACACTTCATATTGACATTTCTGTGATAACGATCCCTATTATTCATTTTTTTTCTCCCCCCCTTTTTTTAAAAACCCCTCCCCTTTTTTTGTCCTTTTTCTTTCCTTTTACGATCCCTTTTGATCGAAACCACCACTCTCCTTTTTTTTACCCCCAAAAGAAAAGCTCTACCTTGTAATTTGTTCTATCTGTGTGCAGCCCTGTGTGCTAAAAGAAACATATATATCTATCCTATCTATCCATCTATCTATCTATCTATCTATCTATCTATCTATCTATCTATCTATCTGTCTATCTATCTATCTATCTATCTATCTGTCTGTCTGTCTGTCTGTCTATCTATCTATCTATCTATCTATCTATCTATCTATCTATCTATCTATCTATCTATCTGTCTGTCTGTCTGTCTGTCTGTCTGTCTGTCTGTCTGTCTGTCTGTCTGTTCTAGTACACCGATACTCTGTATCATTTTCTCCCCCTCTCTCCCCCAAATACAAGCGCGCGCGTGTTGCGTACGTATTTTTCTGTGTGCATAACTGTTAATCTCTCATTGCTTTTTCAAATACATTAACTTTACTCTGGTTTGTCTTGCTTATATTTGTTTTGTTCTAATAACCACATTAGTGAACTATTAATTGTAAACACCGCTCAGAAATTATCAACAAAATTTGTACAACCATTTTGTTTGTATTTTTCGTTTTATTTTTTCTTTCTCATGAGGGTGGTATTACATAGCAATTCAATAACAATAACAAGAACTGCAACGATAATCATAATAATCGTCTTTTAGAGATCCTAGTGTGCTATGCCTGCAGGCAAAGGGAAAGGATTAACAGGAAATTTCTTCAATAAAACTTGAAAACATTAGATTAGCCTTTACCTTGCTACGGATTTAATATAAAACATGGCTGCCATGATTTTCAAACATGGGTGATGTGTTCATTTAGAAAGCAATATGCAATAGTAATGAATAAATATAATTAAAAAAATCTAAGAAATAAATAATTTAGCAAAAAAAATCCAATCAACTTTTCGATTTGAAGTTTCAAAAATTTATTCATCAATTCACATAAGATTTGCTTCTAGCATAAAAATAAAATATTAAACCATGAATCTAAATATATAAATAAAAGTAAAATTGGAGAGAAAAACAAGGGAAGAAACTCCTTCACGTTCTACCTGTTTCATTCACTCTCGTTCTCTCTGTCACCATCTCAATTTCTCCCTCTCTCTCTCTCTCTCTTTCTCGCTCTCTTGCTCTCTCCTGTTTACTATAAATTAACTATTTTCTCCAGTTTATTTCAGTTTTCCATCGAACATTTTTTAAAGATATTTATAACGTGTAAATGTGATATCCATAATTAGTAGGAGGTTTCTTTTCTTCTCCTTTTTACATATCTTTTGTTTAGCTTTGATCTCTTCTGCCGAAAAATATAATATAAAATAAGATAAAAATCGTTTTTCACCGCAACTCAATTATTAATACATCATATAACACAGTTTGAAAAGTAAAGATCATATAATCGAAAATCAAGACATCACATTAAATTTACACACCATCTCATCTGCCTCATTTATATACAGCACATTAGCAATATGATTGTTTATCTATCTATCTATCTATCTATCTATCTATCTATCTTATCTATCTATCTATCTATCTCAATCGCTCCACTGAGGACACATGTATGTTTCCATATTTCAAGCGTAAACACGCATGCATGATAAACAATTCATGTAGGTATGTAGTATATATCTATATCTATATATATATATATATATATATATATATATATCTATATATATATATGCGTGTGGTTTATACTGTACATACATGCATACATACATATATATGGTATATATGCATATATATTTACACATTTGCATACATTCATTCATATACACACGAACACACACATCAACATATATGTATATATAAATATGCATAATTATATATATATATATGTATGTATGTATGTTTATATATTTATGTCTGTATATGCACATACACATAAATGCATGTAACCGTACGGATTTGTATAAACGTATATTGATACGAACATATTGCAAACGTAAATATGCATATGTGGTAGACGAATATGTATAAAATATGTAATACATGCATATATTATTAATGCACATACCTATGTATTCATACGCATACAAACATACATATGTTTCTATACATTAATGCATAGACATACATGCATACATGCATATGCATACTCTCACACGTACAGACAGATTTTAACACTCACATACATCGCACAACACATAGGTATCACACCTACTTATACATATATAAATACAAACACAAGCACATATAATTACATATATATACCAACACGCATACGTTTTCATATATACGCGTGCGCAAACATACGTATACACTATTTTAGGGGAAGAAAGACAGAGATAACTATCCAATTATAGATTCTGCTTGCGCACTCGTATTCATGTTTTGAGAGATAAACTGTCAATGATAAAACTGGGAAGAAGATGGATGGAAAAAATGTTATATCAGCGATAGGTAAAAGTATTAATAGAAAAATATCGAGAAAGCGGTAATAACTATTACAGAAGCACAAACATACATTTCTGGGAGAAGTAAACATCAGAGATGCCTTATCCCAAGGAGAAATTATTGGAGCTACTTGAAGCTGTCGTAAAGATTTCCTCTTGATAGCGATCAAAGATATGACGTTGTTGGAAATCATTCCCTATCTTTAGCTTGTATACCAGGTCAGAAGCGTTTATGTACCTTTGCCCGTACGCTTTGTCCCTAGCAATCTATTCACGTGAGGAGAATTAGTAGAAAGCCAACCGGACGAAAACAGCATTTGTTTAGAGACTAGAAAAGCAGAAATATTGCGTTGGTCCTAGAAATTAATCGAGAGGGTTAGCGAGCGTGGAGTAAAACTACTTTGGGAGCGATAGAGACCTTGCTCTTATACCAACATATGCTAAAAGGAGTAGGCTATTGTTACTATTACACAAACCTCAATAAGTTTGACCCACCGGGAGGAAAGGTGTCATATCTGAAAAGTATGCAGATCCGTGAACGCCTCATATATATATATATATATATATATATATATATATATAGATTATAATATAATATAATATATATATATATATATATATATATATATATATATATATATATATATATATATATAGTATATATATATATATGTAATATATATTGTTAATAATATATATGTTATAATATTATATATTATATTATATATAATTGTATATATATATATTCTTATTCTTTAACGTTTCAGTAATTTGACTGCGCCATGCTGGAGCACCGCCCTCAGGAGTTTTAGTCGAATAAATCGATCCCAGGGCTTATTCTTTGTAAGCCTAGTACTTATTATATCGGTCTCTTTTTGCCGAACCGCTAAGTACGCGGATATAAGCACACAAACATCGGTTGTTAAGCGATGGTGAGGGGTCAAAAAATACAGACACAAGACACACGATAAGCATATATATATATATACTATATATATTATATATATATATATATTATCATATAATATAATATATAGATATATATATATATAAATAATATATATATATTATATATAGATATATATATATATTATATATAATATTAATATATATATATATATATATATATATATATATATATATATATTATATATATATATATATATATTATATTAAATTAGAGACAAAACCACTATTAGGCAAATCAACGATGAAAAACTTAAGCCAATACATATGATTAATTTTATATATTATTAAATATATAACAAAATAAATATTAAAAACATATAATCAAATCACACTACGATCGTTTCATGCCTGCTAACATCTTCAAATTTTGAGTCGCAGTCATTCATCAGGTGGTTTAAATATCTAAAATATAATCAATATTGTTAAGATATAATAATATATATAATATAATAATTTTTACTTATAATAAAACTCATTATTAAATATGATTATATCGAAATCGACTATAATGTTAAATGTTAAACTGAAAGAAGCCCGTCATATAAGTAGTATATACATTCATATATATATATGAATGTATATACTACTTATATGACGGGCTTCTTTCAGTTTTCGACTTCTAAATCCACTCACAAGGTTTTGGATAGCCCGAGGCTATAGTAGAAGACACTCGCCCAAGGTGCCACACAGTGAGACTGAATCCAAAACCTTGTGGTTGGGGAGCAAGCTTCTTACCACAGAGCCACGCCTGCGCCTGTACATCCCCCACACATACACACACATACACGCACATACATATATACATACAGAAATCCACACACATATATATGTGTGTGTGGCCGTACTTCGAACTTGTTAAATTGAGTTTGGTTGACCCTTTATATAGAAAATCGGAATACGCAATAGATCAGTAGATTTACATTGGAATTAGAGTTGAGAAGTTATAGATACACGAATAGGTTAAATGCAATAAGAGGCAAGCAAAAAATAAAATCGAAACTCACCAGTTATACATAGATGCAAAAACAGAAATTTTACAAGGAAATTAACATAAATACATGAATGTTGGAAGTTATACAAGATTGTTACATGAAAAAAGAAAAAAAACCCAAAAAACCGTCAAGTTTGCGGCTGGGCTCCCACAGAATGTATTAAAAGCTTAGGCCAAAATCTAACAAATAAAAAAAGATATCAAACAGTAAAGATTTATCAAAATTACCTGAAATTCTAAAAATATGTAAAAACAAACCAAAAGAACTCTGCTTTATTTTCATTTGAATGGTGCTTTGATTTCATCTTGTTTAACAGGTTTTCACTCCAGTTCCACATAGTATACACGTCCTTTTATTTATAGAAATGCACTAGCAGTAGAAGTTTTCGGTGAATAGCAATTTATTTTTTGGTTTAATATTATTTAAAGCAGAAAATATTCTTTCATCGTCAGCAGCAGAGCGAGTTGATGAAACGAGATTAAAAATTAAATTCGACAGTCGAGGATGATGGAACTTAGTCGCGTACTTTTCTACAGAAATCTAACATTAAGTTTTTTAGGCTTTTTATCTAGTACGGATGGTGCTTCCCGTAATGTTAACTTTATCCACTTCGTATTGATCTCCTAATAATGCTATTTTGATACTATGTTCAGAAATTTTATTGTGAATCAAGTACTAGAGTGTGACGTTGTATGAATAACATTTTCTGGGTCCAAGACTCTTCTGACTTCAAGTTAGCAAACATTTCATGCAATAAAAATCGCTGAAACATTTGCATTAGAAGTCTAAGATAAAAGTTCACTATTTCAATTTGAAAATTCTATTGCTCTATAGAGAGAACTTTGTCGGTATTGTCCAGGAAGATCCGTTTTATAACAGTTGAAATGTGTCAAAGGATACACTCACTCTTTCACAGTTGCAAGTGAATGTGTATGTATGTATGTGGTGTGTGTGTGTGTGTGTGTGTTTGTGTGTGTGTGTGTGTGTACATATGTGTGTGTACATATATGTGATTGCGTGTGCGTGTATTAATGTATGTATGCATACAAGTGTGCGTGAGGGAGACCCACAATAGGAATTGTATTCAGAGTAACTGCAATGTATATCACAAGCAGCAAGAGAATGCCAGAATAAAACAATCATCTCGTTCAATTCATCGTTTAGCCTAAAAGTAGCACACATCTTCCTGACACTTTTCAACAGAACATAACTATCGCAAAATATTCAACCCTCTACAACGAATATGTATTTATATATATATATATATATATATACTCTAGAGGAGGGAGTCAGTCAATTAGATCAACCCCAGTACGCAGCTGATCCTTAATTTATCGACCCCGAAAGGATGAAAGGCAAAGTCGACCCCGGCGGAATTTGAACACAGTAGGTAAAAACTGCCTAAATACCTATTTCTTTACTACCCACAGGGGCTAAACACAGAGAGGACAAACAAGGACAGACAAACGGATTAAGTCGATTATATCGACCTCAGTGCGTAACTGGTACTTATTTAATCGACCCCGAAAGGATGAAAGGCAAAGTCGACCTTGGCGGAATTTGAACTCAGAACGTAGTGGCAGACGAAATACCGCTAAGCATTTCGCCCGGCGTGCTAACATTCCTGCCAGCTCGCTACCTTAGACAGATGAAATACCGATAAGCATTTCACCTGGCGTGCTAACGTTTCTGCCAGTCCACCGCCTTGAATATAAATATATTGCAGAAAGTAATGCAGGCAAAATATGTGAGGTGATGCCAAGACAAAGACAAGATATTTTATCATTCTGTAGTGATAATATATAGTCAGAACAAGGTGTTGATGAGGCTGCGTGTATGTTATTACAAGAGTTCATATAGAAATGAAAGAATAAATTCAAGGTCTATGTATTTACTACACAAAAAAAATATTTTATTTACTGGTCGATGATGATACATAGAATCAAATTATAGAATCTAGTTGAATGAAGTAATTTATGCAAAAAAGTTCAGAGATAGAAAATGTAGAAATAAATAACAGCTAAGTGGTGGTTTTCAGTCATGTAGCGTAGAGAAATAGAGGGACATAACAATGAAATGAATGGCTCTAAGTCTAATCGGCTAAGAAACGAAAAGCTGGGTTAGCAAGTTGTTTTTATTACTAGAACGCTAGACATTCTAGAAACTTCCAAGAGAAACGCTAAGCTTCTTGAATAATTAAGAATCACGTCTCATGACATAAGAAACTTAGAAAAGGGAGGTTACTCGATGATATTTCTTCCAAAGGAGATCATTAAACTATTTAGTTACCCATACCACTACAATTCTACATAAGTTGTCAAATACTTCTTTTACATTTCGAGAGTACTTCCCTTTATCAAGTATAAAAGTGAAAACCCTCCAAATCTTCAGGGAAAATAAGCTCTACTATCGGCCTACAATCTCAATGACTTACACGGTATTAGTCAGTCCGGGACAATTGTAGAAGACAGTGCAATGAACCTGAAACTACGGGGCTGTACATGGTTCTTCTTAACAAACAACCATGCCTGCGCCTACAAAACCACACATACATACGTGTACACTCGTGCGAACGAACACAAACATATATATATAATATATATATATATATATATATATATATATATATAATATTGATAACGAGACGAGCATAAGGAAGAGCTTAACTAAACTACTCTAAAACATGAAGATTGATTATTCTTGTATGTAAATATCAGAAAATATACAAAGTGGAGCGTTGTTTACCAAATTTTAATACTAAATATAAACTGACATAATTCTCTATTTGCATCTGAGCAAATTAGTTTATCTTAACATCAAATGTTCTGTAAATCATATGTTGAGACTTACAATTTATTAAAATACATTATCATAGAAATTGATAATTTAAAAGTGAATATTTTATTAGAAACGGGAGGAAAATATCTTCATTTCATGAATTGGTTTCGTTCAGTGGTAATGAGAAGAGAATAAATCAGTGTGAACCGCCACAGCTTGTATCATTAATAGTGGAAAGATATTAAATTTTCATTAAATTAGGGATTGATTTAGCTAGCTTAGTTCTCCGTATATAACATTTATTCATGCATTCCTATGCAAGGGAAGATAATTATCAATTATCTTATGTGCAACAGAAGATAATTAAAATATCTAACAGTCTGTTAATCTATCTATCTATCTATCTATCTATCTATCTATCTATCTATCTATCTATCTATCTATCTATCTATCTATCTATCTATCTATCTATCTATCTATCTATTATCTATCTACTATCTATCTATCTATCTATCTATCTATCTATCTATCTATCTATCTATCTATCTATCTATCTATCTATCTATCTATTTGCCTGTCTGTCACATTCTCATCCTCTCTCTCTGTATGTATATATATATATATATATATATATATATATATATAGGTGTGTGTGTATACACACATACATTCATACACACATGCAAAGATATATTATATATATATATATATATATATATATATATATATATATATATATATTACATATATATATGTACACTTACATGTATACACAAACTTCCACACCCACTCACACACATACACACACATGCACTACGCGCCCGCAGACACACACACACACACACACACACACACAGAGTTCTATGTGCCGATAGCATTTTAACTTCTATGCTATCAATAGACCCCCCCCCAGCTTCTGCCTGGGCATGTTTGTAGAGCTCTGATGAGCTTTTCCCTTTTTTGAGCTCTCGCCAAAATTCATCTATACGCTCTCCTATACTGCTTGCCGTCTATCCTATGTAAGTAATTCAGCATAAGATTGAAGCAAGACTTGATATTTGTCTGGTTCATCCGCAATAAAAAAATACTGAGCTGACAGATCTGGAATTGAAATGTCTTCCTAAAGCGCATAGCTGTATACTGTTATCAAAAAGTCTCTTTCTTTTGAGATGGTGGTGAGAGTGGTGGTGGCGGCGGCGGCGGCGGCGGCGGTGGTGGTAGTGGTGGTGGTGTTTCTATATGTATTGTTTTCAGTAATGTTAGTACTGGTTTGCATGTTTATATAGTTGCTTCCATTATTGTCGTTGTAGTAGTTCAAAACCACATTATTGCCGTTATTCTTGTTATAGTTGTTGTTACAACCATGCCCACGACCTGACGGGATGCATAATAGACAGTATGGACGTTGTGTCCCAAAATGCATCCATTGATGCTGATTTTGCTGTGGAGAAATGTGTGGCGGTGATCAGCAAGAGTGATGTGGAGTTCTGTGGTGTTGACACTGAAGAACGAGGCCTCTTCCTGAGACTGACATGCGACAATGATTACTTAGTTGCTTTTTTCGCACTAGATCTACAATACGTAGACACCCCACTATAACTTCTATGGCCAAGAAGACACACAAAGAGAGATGGAACGGGTGGACCAGAGCTATACGGACCCCCGAAAATTATGATCAGGTTAAAAAGATGGTCACACATGCGGTGGGTGCGAGTACCAAGACCACACTGAAGAACCATGTATTTAAGTTTAATAACAAGATATGTGCCTAAGAGGAAGGCGCAGCCATCGTTGTCAGTATTGCTGGCGGTGTGGCTAAACTATTTATGGTATAGTGGGATAGGAGACTTAAAGAGAAATTAGCAAAGAACTCCATAAACCTAATCATGTACTCCTGTTACGTGGATGATATTAACATAGTAGCCAGAGCACACCTAAAAGACAATGTTGATGATCTAGGAGCTAATACTATGGAGAACATCTAGCAAATAGTTAACTCCATCCACCAGAGTATAGAAATAACGATAGACTATTCTAGTAATAACCCTAACTATAGATTACCCGTTTTAGACACTGAACTCTTGCTAGAAACGAAGAACAGTATAGTCCAGATCCTTCACTTTCATTATGCCAAACCCTTGGCCTCTAAGTACTTTGTTCATAAGAACTCAGCGATTGCAGACTATGCCAAGTTCAACATTCTGATAGCTGACTTGGTGAGAGTGATGAGGAATATGTCTCACATGTGTGATCCTATAGAATTGGAAAGACACATACAACACTTCATCCACTGGATGCAGTTCTCTGGCTACAATCAAAGGGACTGGATTAGAGTGTACAAAGGAGCCAGGACTAAGTGCAAAGCTATCATAAAGAGTGATGCGAAGGGGATCTGTCCGCTATACAGGAGTAAATCCTGGAACAGTACAGAAAGGACCAGTAATAACATAAATAAGGCCAACACTTGGTATGACAACAAAAAATACCACAGTGTCATGTTCGTTTATGCTACCACCGGTGGCGAACTAGCACACCTTTAAAAAAAAACATTAAGTAAGTCTAATCTACATATTAAAGTAGTGGAGAGGCCTAGTGCCCTTTTAAAATTCCTGATCTGCAATACCAGTCTCTTTGATAAGTCTCCCTGTACGAAGAGCAATTGTGTTGTATGTAGGATGAACCCACAGGTTAACAGCAAGGTTAGGAATGTTGTGTATGGCTTACGATGTACAAAAGGACGGTGCAGAAGCATGACAACTACCTATATAGGATAGACTGCACGCAGCATAGGAGAACGTATAGGTGAACTTTGGCGAGAGCTCAAAGAAGGGAAAAGCCCGTCAGTACTCTACCAACATGCTAAGACAGAACACAGAGACTCAATTATTAGCATAGAGGGTGTGCGTGAATGTGTGTGAGTGGGCGTGGGTGTTTGTGTATACATGTATATATACATATATATAAATATATCCACCACATACCTGTGATAAATGTAAGACTGAGACAGATAAAATAAATAAGTAAAACTATATAAAGGGCATGGATACATACGAAGCGAACCCATACACACACACAAACACAAGGACACAAGCGTGGGTTGTAGCTAACTTTCCTATACTTGAGTTCCCATATATAGTTACTTAATCTCGTTGAATTCCTCCTATTTCTATTTCTAAAAGTGTACCTATGGTGATTAAATCTATGTTTCATATTATTCTGGGTCGCTCCTACATATACCTTATTACCTGATTGGGTACACTTTATACTACTTCCATTCTAATGTAATTATTATTAAAAACACAATTACTGCTAATTCTACAATCACAGGTCCTTATATACTTTTATTTTATTTTATCTGATATGTTTCTTATCCCTACGTTTTTTACATTATTTACATTATTTACGTTTGACGGATATTTTCCCTCATCGTGTTTGTTGCTAACACAACGTTTCGGCTGATATACCCTCCAGACTTCATCAGGTGTTTTGGGGAAATTTTGAACCTGGGTTCTCATTCCTAAGGTATTTTTCGACGTTGTTGTTGTTACTACTACTACTACTACTACTACTACTACTACTACTACTAACTACACAACAACAACAACCACCACCACCACCACTACTACTACTACTACTACTACTACTACTACTACTACTACTACTACTACTACTACTACTATTATTATTATTCAGGTCACTGCCTGGTATCGAACTCGGAATCTTAGTATCTATATATATAAATATATGATTTAATTATGAACACAGAAAGAAATTATACATTAATACCTATTTTTGTAAGCAGTTGTATCCGTAAAAAAATTTATTTACAGAGAGCAGAAACTGAAAGAAGATATATGAAATGGACGTATGTGTGTGTGTGTGTTATGTGTGCGTGCGTGTGTGTGTGTGTGTGCGTGCTTGTGCGTGTGTATGTGAGAGAGAAAGAGGGTGAGAAAGAGAGATAGAGCGAGTGATGATTGACATCTTTTAAGGTACACTCACATACATAGAAAATGTCATGGTATAAATTTTTTACGATAGCTGATTTATGGAAAAGATTATGTTAAATTTTTGAAATGCAAATATGTGAATGAAAATTAAATTCAGACCTCTACATGGTATATAGACCTGGCAGAAATAGCAGCCAAATCTCCCTCAAAACATCCTACTGTCTTAATCCAATAATTCTGCCTATTATGTAGTTTGAATGAGAAACTATAACTAAAGATTAAGATTATTAACCCCACAAAGAGATGAAAGAAGTTTTGGCTGACTGTCATCCTGTACTCCCCTTGTTGCTAGCGAAATGGTATATGCCGGCTGTGTGAGCAACTGGTTGCTTTAAAGGCGGAACAAACAAGGGAATTCTATTCGAAAAAGTTTTAATCGATTTTCTCGGTAACTAGGAAAGAATACAAACGGCATTCCAATCTATGCATGTGTCTCCACATGTGTGCCATTTTTCACGCGAATCCACCCAGTCGTTTGGCTGTGAAGACAAGAAAAGAATACAATGATCGCCCATGTCCAATTTATATTATATTATACATTATATATATATATATATATTGGCGATTTTTTTTCCTCTGTCTTCCCTTCTCTGGATCTTTCCTTCTCCTATGTTTCCGATGAAGAGCTCCGCTCGAAACGTTAAACCCTCCTTCTTTCCTTCTTTCCTGAGCGTCCAATAATACTATATTTGTTCCACGTCCTCACGTTGTTGTGTTTTTTTGTGCTTTCTTGTTTGGATTAACTTTAACTACATATATTAAAATTTTCTTTCAATTTAGCATTCTGCATTTTTACAATTTTTCCTTGCTTATCATTTCTCCACGTTCGGTCAACACAACCCCACCATTTATTGCTCTCTCTCTCTCTCTCTCTCTATATATATATATATATATATATACATACATACATACATACATACATACATACATACATACATACATACATACATACATATATGTATGTATCGAAGTCGGTGGAATTTGAACTCAGAACGTAAAGACGGACGAAATGCAGTTAAGCATTTCGCCCGACGTGCTAACAATTCTGCTAGCCCGCCGCCTTATGCAAGCTATATAATGCCAACAACACTGACAAGCGCAATAGCTTCTCCTGAACCTGTGATACGTAGACCACTTCTCACCAACAAGATTCCGGTTTCGCTATTCAAGGAGAGAAATTACCTACTAACCAATTAGTTACTGATTAAAAGACAGTTGGTTTGATTCTTGACATAATTATGCGTAACATTTTATTCTTTTATTCTTTTATTTGTTTCAGTCATTTGAATGCGAGCATGCTGGAGAAATCGACCCCAGGATTTATTCTTTGCAAGGCTTGTACTTATTCTATCGTTCTCTTTTGCCGAACGGCTAAGTTACGGGGACGTAGACACTAACATCGGTCGCCAAGCGATGGTGGGGAGACAAACACAAACACATACACACACACAAACACATATATATATCCAATGGGCTTCTTTCAGTTTCCGCCTACTAAATCCATTCACAAGGCTTTGGTCGGCCCAAGGCTATATTGGAACACACACGCCTAAGAAGCCTCGCAGTCGGACTGAACTCGGAACCATGTGATTGGGAAGCAAGTTTCTTACCACACAGCCACGCCAGTGCCAAAAATTTGCAAGCCAAATTATAGCTTGATAGTAAAGTAAAGCTCATGTCAGGAATGCTATAAAATCTATTAAAGACATTTGTCTGCGACTGGGCTTGAAGTCAGGTTGAGAACTATCATCATAATAGCAAATAGACGGAAATGGAAATACTTTAGGGAATGAACGAAAACGAGATTAGGAGAAAAAGAAAGAGGAAAGAATGCAAAGAGAGAGAGAGAGAGAGAGAGGAGAGAGAGAGAGAGAGAGAGAGAGAGAAAGTGAGAGAAATAAGAAGAATGAAACAAGGAGGATGCTGAGCTAGAGAAGGAGAAAGAGATTATAATATAACACTTTCATATATCCATAGACAGATATGGCAAATTCAAAATTATGTTTAGAATATGGGAAGGGTAAGAGTTTATAGTCAATAATTCTCATGATTTATGTTCAGACAATGCGAAACACTTACCAGAGAGACTAGCACTATAAGAGTCTCCTCTTTTATCTCCTCTTCCCAATGAGCCTGAAAATCAAAGGGTTGTATTGATATTTTGATATAATTCTGTACGCAGTGGTTGGAACATTCATTTGAAAAGTCGGTGCATTTAAAATCGAGGAACCGTTCAATAATATCAAAATGTTATTAATGATATATTATCGCTTTGAAATTAAACACGTTTTGTTTTTCCTTTCTTTTCTCTATGAACTTTGAACAACAGCGAACTCTTTGGCTACGAGGCTAGTGTTTCTTTTTATGGATCTCTATTAACTTTTTATATATTTCCTCCCATATTAGTGATATCAAATTTATTGTAAATATGATAATGTTATTCTCAGGAGTTTGATCTTCTGTAAAGTTTTCTATTGCAATTTTCAATATTGTTCGCTGACAGAAATCCTCCAATCTCTTCACTCTCACGCTCGACATTTCTCAATATTTTTGCTTTATTTGCTTGTTTGTTCGTTCGTTCGTCGCTTACCCTTCCTCCTTCCTTGTCACTTTGCATATATATATATATATTTCGTTTTTGGATTTGGTTTGCAAGATTCTTTATGTGAGTTCATGTGTTGAAGCATATTCTATTGTGTCTGGGGAGAGTAATTTTCTTTTTGTGCCTTATTATTTAACACACACACCGGTAAAATTTCCACTTTTGTTTCTTATTTTCCTAAAATTTTCGTTGCGTCTTGCAACCTTTTCAGTAGTTTTGACTCAAAACTATTGAAAAGGTTGTAAGACGCAACGAAAATTTTAGGAAAATAAAAATAAGAAAAAAAAGTGAAAATTTTACCGGTGAGTGTGTTAAATAATAAGGCTCAAAAAGAAAATGACTCTCCCCAGACACAACGGTATATATATAGGAGAAATATATAAATATACAAGGAGCAAAGATACTGAAGATTCAGTTTACACCACGAGGCAAAATTATGAGTTGAAAATATGTGGAAAGCAAATATAAAAAGTGGAAGAGAAATGCCTTCGTTTCGTATAGTATAATATTTTTTAATAAATATATACATATTATTATGGATGTCGAAAAATCCAACCGGTTTTCGCTATTTATATTATATTTTCAAAGGACATTGTACAGTAATCAAATTCTCTTGACAAAGGGGTCTCATCATTTTGGATGTTTGAAAAGTGAGAACGAGTCTAGAGAGTGAACCAAGGGAGGCAACAGGTGGCAAGGGGAGGAACTGGCTATTTAGTATAATTTTTAGAATGGTCAAATTTGTATATTGAGGTGTGGTCTATATTTTTGTATGAACATGTTTTCCTTGTTTAAGCGATCTTGTACTGAGATTGAATCTTTGCATTGGTATAGTGGGAAGATATGAAATTTCGGCGTTTTATTACTTGCGCATCTGTCGATATGTCCGCTCATTGCTATCTGTCTGTATTGAGAGAAGCGAATCTGTTCTTTATGCAGCGTGACTCTGCGTCTCAAAGTAAGGCTTGTTTGGCCCACATAATTGTGACCACAACCTTAGCAGGTTAGGACATAGATAAGATATATATATATATATTATATATATATATATATATATATATATATATAGAGAGAGAGAGAGAGAGAGAGCTATATATATGAATATAAGTACTATGTACATATGAGTATGTTTTGTATGTATGTATGTATGTATGTATATATTATATATATATATATGAGAGATATTGGTATCTAGAAGAGCCAAGATGGCCGGTAAGGTTATGTAATTGCTACGCGAAGGCCATGGTTAGACTCTCGGTTCGATAATAATACGAGTGAAGAATCTAATGTGAGTCTTATGTGAGCGTGTACATATTAAATAAAATGAGACAACAAAACCAAAGCTGTGTGGAATTTATAGGAGATTTATAAAGAGATAAGTTGTATTACAGCTGTTTCTGGGATATTATAGATATCCGTTCATCAGAGACGATAAGAAAGAGTTAACTAGAGGGAAATAGTAGAGTTCAATATAAGGAGTTATTTTGGAAAAGAATGGAAATGGGAAGTATAAAGAGAAGTAAGAGAATAAAAATAAACGTAAAGATATATGCAGGATATTACAATTGCAGTTCTATTATCCAAGGAAAGTGCTGTGTAGAATGGGTTGAAATGCTTCTTGTCCATGGTATGTAGATTCCGACAGGAGTTCATATTTTGTTATTACAAGTCGATGGTGTGGAGACATAAATTCCATGTGCTGTTCATTCAAAGGGGCTTGCAATTGTATGAATTAAAATGCCCAAACGCACTTATATTCCTGTCGGGTTAATTCAACAATTTTAAGTAGCACTACTTGAATAAAATTATGTTGAACTAGGTCATTACAATATATCTGTATATCGAGCTAATAGCTCTTAGACGCGATAAATAGGGGAATAGAACCGATAGAAATGAAAAAGGTTCGAGCCATTTCATCAAAGTTGACCTAGATGAGTTTTTGGAGGTGCTGTCTCAATATATAAAGCTAAATTACAATTGGAATGCCAATAACGCCAGAAGTGCACCGAGCAGGGGATGAATGGAGCGTTGTATATTACGATAGAATAACTCTGAAAGAATTCATTTGTGACAAATGGAGACTACTGTTGTTTAGTGTGAGACGCACTGCGAGCAAAGCGGCCTAGAAGTTTTACCTTTAAGGCGGCGTCTGGCAGAAACGTTAGTACGCCGAGCGAATTGCCTAGCGGTATTTCGTCTGCCGTTACGTTCTGAGTTCAAATTCCGCAGAGGTCGACTTTGCTTTTCATCCTTTCGGGGTCGATAAACTAAGTACCAGTTACGCACTGGGGGTTGATGTAATCGACTTAATCCGTTTGTCTGTCCTTATTTGTCTCCTCTGTGTTTAGCCCCTTGTGGGTAGTAAAGAAATAGGTATTTCGTCTGCCGCTACGTTCTGAGTTCAAATTCCGCCGAGGCCGATTTTGCCTTTCATCCTTTCGGGGTCGATTAAATAAGTACCAGTTACGCACTGGGGTCGATATAATCGACTTAATCCGTTTGTTTGTCCTTG
Organism: Octopus sinensis; assembly: GCF_006345805.1. NCBI lineage: Eukaryota > Metazoa > Mollusca > Cephalopoda > Octopoda > Octopodidae > Octopus > Octopus sinensis. The sequence goes on from NC_042997.1 coordinate 184,427,717, forward strand.
TTTGTCTCCTCTGTGTGTAGCCACTTATGGGCAGTAAAGATAGAAGTTTTACTTCTACTAATGATTATTGTCTGAGGAACTGGTCAGGCAATTCTCCTGCTCGACACGTGGATTTACCTCACTATTCTCCTTATCATTGGATTGACCTTGATGATAAGAATACGAACCTTATGCTACCTCTTTCCTTTCTATTCCACTTTTTTCTTCTAAAGGGTATGAGTCCCAAATATCTATTTACTGAAATGAATGTCATCTCTTAAAAATCTGCATTGCTGACGATGACTTTTCACCCATATATATATATATATATAATATATATATATATATATATATATATATATATATATATATATATATTATATATATATGCATGTATGTATGTATTGATGTATATATATGTGTGGTATATGCACATACATATGTATATATATGTATATATATATATATATATATGTATTTATGTAAATATATGTGTGATATATGCATATACATATTTATGTATGTATATATATATATATAATATATATATATATATATATATATATATATACATATATATGTATATATGTATATATATATATATACATATGATAATATATATATATAGGTGTGTGTGCGTACGTACATATATATATATATGTATGCACGTATATATATATAAAGTTTTCAATTATTAAGCGAACATTTTTCTCTAGAGTAAATTTTCCAATCATATTTTCTTATACACAACACCTATCTTCAATTTTACAAAATATTATCATTACAATTTTAAACCAATCATCAGGAAGAACAAATGTCAAAGAAAAAGCATGAGCATTAATACGAACCATTTTGTTTTTTTATTTTTTCTTATGAATTCCATTAAACTGATATGAAAATTGTATTTCGTTTTGGTTATTTTCCACCTTTGCTAGCTTTCCTCACTCTTCTTTTCCCACCATTTCACCTTTTTTACGTTGTATGTGTCACGATTGTTCTTAAGAGAATTTATGGAAATTTTCCTGATGAGTTATTGATTTTTAAATTAGATACATGACCATAGATATAAAATAGAGGAGAACAAGAATGTGGAGCGATCATGTGTTTCTCAAAGGGATTGTAGGCGAGAACAAGATGTGAAAAAAGAAAGGAAGAAAGAAAAGAAACGTGAACTAGAAGGAAACGGATGACGTTCAAATTCAGAAGGATTAGAATGTGGACAAAGGTGTGAAGAAGGCGAAGACAGAAATGAAGAGTAGAAGTATTTTTAATAATAATAATAATAATAATAATAATAGTAGTAGTAATAATAATAATAATAATAATAATAATAATAATAATAATAATAATAATAATAATAATAATGATAATAATAATAATAATAATAATAATAATAATAAGAAGAAGAAGAAGAAGAAGAGAAGAAGAAAAAAATGAGGAAGATGGCGATGATAATGATGATGATGATGATGATGAAGAAGAAGAAGAAGAAGAAGAAGAAGAAGAAGAAGAAGAAGAAGAAGAAGAAGAAGAAGAAGAAGAAGAAGAAGAAGAATGGTTATGGGAAGCCAAGAGTATTGATATTGCAATACCTGGGGATGCACGCATAATTTACAAAGACTAGAAAAGATTGAAAAGTGCAGACTACTAAAAGACGAAATTGCAATTCGAGTAGTTGTTGGGGCACTCGGAACCCTAACAACCAAGTTCAAGAAATATGTCAGAGTAATCGGAATTGACATGAGAGCAGAGCAATCCCCGAAAACTTCTCTGCTGGGGACAGAAAGGATTTTGATAGTGGTATTTGGATGGTGAATGTCTCCCACGATGGAAAGAGACCCTATGAGATTCCTGACAGCAGGCTGCTGTCTGCTCTCCCAGAATCTACCAGAGCAAACAAGGCCGAGTGCTCTGAGAAGTGAAACAATAATAATAATAATTATTGCAAGAAATCATCATCAATAATAATAATAATAATAATAATAATAATAATAATAATAATAATAATAATAATATAATAATAATAATATAATAGTAGTAGTAGTAGTAGTAGTAGTAGTAGTAGTAGCTGTAGCAGTAGTAGAAGACGAAAGAAAATAAAATAAATAATGTGAAACCGGAAGAAATGCCGCTAAGAATTTTCTCTAACGTGTTAATGACTTTTCTTGCGCGCCGCCTTAACAACAACAACAACAACAACAACAACATTAAGCAGGTATCATGTAAAATGTGTGAAGGAACTCAAAAAACGAATAGTGTAGGCAAAATCTGCATTCAAAATAAGGATCTTGGTCCAAATGCTCAGAGTACAGTTTCTTAACATGTTTTATAATTCTGAGAATGCAGATTTTGCCTACACTATTCGTTTTTTGAGTTCCTTTACACATCTTGCATCTTCTGAGATGAAAGTTCCAAAGTAGTTTGAAGGATGATAAATGCTTAATGGTTTGATTGTTCTCTTTCAACGTCCACTTTGGGCTTGCTTTCTTTATCATCTTGCAATTTATGAACAGATCTTTCCTCTTTCTCATTGTCTGACCACTACATCCTGAAGTCTCTGAAGTTCCTTTTACGAAACTGCAAGTAATATTGTGTCTTCAGCATATCTTATGTTTTGTGATGCTTCTGTCGCCTACTCTAAAACCTATGTCTATTAAACATCAGGAAATAGAAATGTTACAGGAAAAAAAACAACAGAGGATTTTGGCAGGACATGATCGCCTATGTCCTACGTTCTGGACATGGCGCCCAAAGAAGGAAAGAAAAGCTATTAACTTGCCTCCGAACGAATATAAATTTTCACTTCATAGCTTATAAATAAATTTTCCCTAAAATTTAAGCTTATTCTCTTTCTCTCTCTCTCTTTTTCTCCATGTCTGTTTCTTTGCCCCTGTCTCTCTGTTTTTTTTTTAATTCTCCACCACCTTCTTTTTAATGATGATTCTGTGTTAGAAACAATAATAACTAAATGAATTTCGTAACTGTTATTTCAATTAGGCTAGTTGCAATGTGTTATGTTACACAAAGATTATTTAGACCGAGGAGAAGCCTTCCTTAATTATGCAGTCGAAGAGTTCGTAATTTTCTAATAGTGCAATGTTTTAATTGGATCATTAGAAACATTATACAATTAGATTATACCGATATTCGTTAATTAGGTAACAACGACTTACTATTGATAACACCATTCAAACATCACACATTTATATCATGCTAAAATTCCGTGATTAATTCACCACGATATTTTACTATTACTATAGAGATAACTTAATAAAGTGACACGGGGTTAGCGCGCCGTCTTCACATTCTGAGTTCAAATTCCGTTCAAGTCGATTTTCCCATTTATCCTTATGAGGTCGATAAAGTAAGAACCCAGTTAAACAAAATTTGAAACAATTATTATTATTATTATTATTATTATTATTATTATTATATTATTATTATTATTATTATTATTATTATTATCATCATCATCATCATCATCATCATCATTATTATTATTATTATTATTATTATTATTATTATTATTATTATTATTATTATTATTATTATTATTATTCAGTAGTTTTATTTTTATAGTGTGCTTTCACTTCACTACCGAGCGCAGCTCTGTGTGCCTTGGGTATATGCTGTGATTTGTTGTGATGCTCTGATGGTCACTGTATTGAAAGTGTTCTACGTAGGATGTGTGCGGTGCCTAGTAGTGTAATTTTCTGTATGTTCTATGTGTTTGTAAGTCCTGGTGTTTTTGTTATGTATTTATCTGAATGTTTTTTTTATCAAACCTAATGCACCTACTATGATAGGAATTGTTTCTGTTTTTAGGGTCAATGTTTGAGTTAAAGAATCTTTAGGGCGTCAGACACAAAGCCTCTTGGTGTTTCTTCCGACTCATTTACTTTCTGAGTTCAATTCATACTAAGATCAACTTCGCCATTCACCCCTTCTGGATCAATAAAATAAAGTACCAGTCAAACATTGCAGTGGATTCTATTCACTATTCACTAGACTCTTCCATTCAAAATTGCTGGCCTTGTTCCTAAATTAAAAATAATAACAATAATTAGTTTTGATATAGAATAGGTACAAGTTCATATGATTTAATGATGAGATACTATTGTCATTTCT
>NC_042997.1:184436823-184456823 GCF_006345805.1 Octopus sinensis
TTTTTTAAAATTCTGTGATAAGACTGTACATCATCTTTAAAGAACTTTAATGAACTTTGGAATCTGTTTATGTTACTTAATTATCTACATTACTTCATGAGTATAGCCTCAACCACTAGGATGTCTAGAGAACTCACATGTATTTTAGCTGATGAGTACGGGACACGTTTAATGCTGTAATTTTTTGCAACTTTTAATAAAGCCTGTCCTTGTATGAAACGATTGTACTAAAAACCTATCCATTCTTGTTGCTTCTTTCTCGCTTATAATCACCCCCACATTACTGTATTGTTAAACAGTATAGTTTTTTTTTGGTGCATCTAATTAGGTACCATATTCAAGTAAATTCATTTAAATTAACTTGAATCTTTATTGCTTTTTGTATATATATATATATATATATATATATATGTATATATATATATCTATATATATATATATATATATATATTATATATAATATAATATAACTGTAAAAGTAAATATATTCATTTCAGATGTTATTTAAACAAATATTAATTTAATTAAAAATATTTGTGAACTAAACTGTTAATAAATAATTATGGAATGTTTTTATTATGTTAATCTGATTCGTTGTTTGTACAAGCATGTTGTACATATACGTGTGACTATTCAATGCATACATAAATGCATGTAACACAAGTTCTTATGTATATAAGCATATGTGTATAAATGTATGTGTTTGTGTGTGTATGTATATATATATATATATATATATATATATATGTATGTATGTGTGGTGTGTATGTATATATATATATGTATGTATGTATGTATGTATAATATTTATGTTTTTCTCACATATGTATATACATACATACATACATACATATATATATATATATATACATATATATATATAAACATACATATACATATATATATGCATATGAATGCATACACATATGTAAACGCACTAACACACAAAGACGGGCATATATGTGTTTTTATAAATAATATATATATATATGACTATACATAATTATTATGTGATTTGATACACACATACACGCATACACGCATACACACAGACACAAACAAGCTTACACACACAAAGCACACACACACATATGTATATACATATGCAACTAGATGCATAATACCATCGCATACACACCATCGCATGCACACCATCGCACACACACTCATAAAATTATACTCAGATCTATATAAGCATGGAAATATCTGCTTAGCGTTTCCTGCGCGCTTCCTTCGACGTGTAATATATGTATGTGCTAAAGGTAAATCGATAAATATATTTAATTAAATGAACTTACATGTGTAGAGATGGTATACTATTTTGTCAGCCATGTGACACATTTCACACAAGAGAATAAAATACCTAAAAGGACGACAAAAAGATAAGTATCGGAACGAAACCTTGTGTGGATACATTCCAAGGAGAAGAAAAATCAATATATATATATATATTATATATATATATATATATATTATATATATATTATATATATATATATAATATATATATATATTATATATCTATATATCTCTCCTCTCTCTGTATGTATATATACACACACACACACACACACACACATATAATACATACATAGATGCATGCATACATGCATACATACATGAATACGTATACACATACACGCAGTCAAAGACACATGTATATATAGAGAAGGATTATTGAATAAAAACGAATAGGCGAGAAAGAATAAAGAAATAAGAGAATTTCGAAATCTTATAAAAATTGGAATGAAAGTTGAACTCCCTGTCAAATAAAACTGTTTCTATAGCAACTATACATACATGTATATGATACATGTGTTAGGGGTTACATGTAATTTGGTGTGGGAATTTATGTGTTTTGAGTAATATACATGCAACAAAAAACGTCTCTTCGTTAATTCGTACAGCTACAGGTACATGATATATACTCGGCCGCATACACGATGAGCAAGTGTATTTGTATCTTGCCACAATGGTATCAAATATTAGTGTATACATAAATATATATATATTTTTTAAGTTTCAGCTCAGAGCTGCGGCCATGCTGATGCACCACCGTTTCGCGCTACACTGTTATTTTCTAGGAGCCTCCTCTAATATGTGGCACTTGATGAAGAATGGAGTTTGATATAGCTACCCTCATTTGCACCTCTTGCCGTGAGGCAGGCTCATCTGGGACTCTCGACAGGAAGAGCTCCAGCTTTGATATATATATGTGTATTATATATATATATATATATATATATATATATATATTATATATATATATATATATTCTCTTCCTCTTTTCTCTTTTACTTGTTTCAGTCATTTGACTGCGGCCATGCTGGGCACCGCCTTTTTTTTTAATCGAGCAACTGGACCCCGGGACTTATTCTTTTGTAAGCCAGTACTTATTCTATCGGTCTCTTTTGCCGAACCGCTAGTGACGGGGGACGTAAACACACCAGCACGGTTGTCAAGCAATGCTAGAGGGACAAACACAGACACACAAACATATACACACACATACATACATATATATACATATATACGACAGGCTTCTTTCAGTTTCCGTCTACCAATCCACTCACAAGGCATTGGTTGGCCCGGGGCTATAGCAGAAGACACTTGCCCAAGATGCCGCGCAGTGGACTGAACCCGGACCCATGGTGGCTGGTTAGCAAGCTACTTACCACACAGCCACTCCTTGCGCCTATATATATAATATTATATATATAATATATATATATATATATATATAATGATGAGGTCGTTATTTAAATATCGATCTTATCAAGTGTCCAGTATAGGAACAAAAATCTTCAATGGTAATAATTATTATTAAAATTATAATTTAAGGTATCTAAGAGATACCGCCACGCTGGAAATAGCAGCCAAAATGTGACTCTAAAACTACATTAAATGTTCACACAGCACCAGGAGAGAAGGCAAAAAGACAAAATAAACTAGCAAAAAATTACTGGATAATTCCAGATACTGGATTTCTGGCTTTGCATAAGAAATGCTTTGCCTATATACACATATACATACATACATACATACATACATACATGCATACATACATACATACATACATACATACATCTACATACATACATACATACATACATACATATATTTACCCTCCAGCTGCACCTCTCCTACATATGGATCACAGTGGACTCTACTCTTGATGAAAAATCCCTGCAATACACCACGACGTCAAAAAACCTTTGAACTTTACGTAAAACTGTTATTATTGTATAGATCGTTAGCCGCTACACACATTTTTTTCTCTCCTTGCTTCTCTCCTCGTTTTTTCTGTGTCCCTTTTTGTTGAAGAGCGCAGACTCGAAACGTAAAAGAATTATACTAATACATCTGTTTGTTTTGTACACCACATGTCTTCGTCTTTTTTTTTTTACGTAAACTCTCCCTATATATATATATATATATATATATATATATATATATATATATTTATTTATTGTGTGTGCACAGCTTGTGACAGATCATGCCTTTCTTATGCTAGGCTCAAATTTCATTTGCGGACCCATGGAAAAGGAACTTCCACCAGCTATTCTGACTATATGTCTGTGCACACATTTCAATGCAATGTATGTTCAGAAAGTCTGCAAATCTAAAGGAGGCCTCAAAAGACATTTTAAGATCCCCAAAGATCAGAACTTAACTGCAACTCTTGGTGGGCCAAATCGGATATGCAATCTATGTGGACGTATTTTCAGAACATTTTCTGGTTTAAAAAGTCACATCAGATGCCATGATGGTTCTAAGGTGTAAGTAAAGTAGACAACCACCATATACACACACACCACACGCACACACACACACATATATAAAATCACACGTTGATTGTTGGCGATTTTTCCTTATTTATCCTTCTTTCTCTTTGGGTTTCTTTTCGTCGAAGAGCTATGCTCGAAGCGTTAACAACTCTCTCCTTTCACCGAGCATCAAATTAATAATATATTGTTTGTGCACTTCGCTTTTTATTTTTTTCTTCTTTGCTGTTTAGTTGCTTGTTCTTTGAATTGACTATATATATATACATATATTATAATATATATATATATATATATATATATATATATTATATATATATATATATAATATATATATACATACATACACATACAGATATATACTCATATACTCACATGTGAGTGTGTGTGTGTGTATGTTTTTTGTGATTACAAGTGGACAATGAAAGTGGCGCTCAACACACTTGGTAGGATGTGTTGAGCCCCAATTTCATACCTTATTTAATAGCCTAATTCGGCTCCATGCAAGTAACAGTTTCATTGGTTCGTCACACTAACTTAACTCGTCAAGTACGTAGAACCGAATGAAGAGGAAACCAAAATGTCTTCTCGGTATAGAGCTGCTATTGATCAACGGAGGTCACGTGGTTATCACGTGGTTATCACGTGGTTATCACCTACGTTTTCTAGGGTTTTAAGTTTAGAAGTGGATTTAGTAGTCGCAAACTGAAAGAAGCCTGTCGTTTATATAAATGCATATAAACCATCTATCTACTGCTCTAACGACACTTTCCTCACATATTCATATTCATTGATACGCAGAGTTTTAATCCTCATGGATGAAGCAATACTAATTTACAGCACTCAATACACTCTATACTAGTCATCAGGCTTCAGTTTTCTTTTTTCTAATCGGAGTTCTCTTTCTGTCACTGTCTATCTTTATGTATGTATGTATGTATGTATGTATGTATGTATGTATGTATGTATGTATGTATGTATGTATGTATGTATGTATGTCTCTGTCTGTCTATCAATTTATCTGCCAGTCTGTCCGTCTTTCTGTTTCTTTGTCTGTCAGCTGCTACCTCTCTCTCTCTATCTGTCTGCCTGTCTGTCTGTCTATCTATCAATCCATCCATCCACCTACCCATCCATCCAGCTCAATTATATATTTATCCATCCACCCATCCATTCATCCTTTCATCAGTCCGTCCATCAATCCATTCATCCATCCATCCATCCATCCATCCATCCATCCATCCCTCTCTCCCTCCATCCATCTGTTTGTCTGTCTGTCTGTGTATCTGTCTGTGTGTCTGTGTGTCTGTCTATCTATCCATCTATCTATCTATCTATCCCTCTTTGCTACCTGTCAGTCTATCTATTGATTCCTACAGCTCTCAATCTGCTTTTCAGTCAATTACGAGAAAACCTTTAAATAAATTATTGCTGATAAAGGCAAATTAATGAACATTCAATGAACGCATTTATTCCTCTAATCACACTGATGGAAAGCTACAAATATAATAGTAGCGGAAGTAGTATTATACTTTATGATAAAACTATATCAAAAATATGGGAAAACTGCCAGACATTGCAATGACACCATTAACGTTTGAAACCAGTTATTATTGACTGTGGGGCATTTTCAATTTTGTCTTCTCAATTTAATTACTATTATAAAACTATATACCCATTAACTACTTTCCCTTTTACAAGACAGACCCAATTTCATTTGACATCCATAGCAGACGATGTGTCCGACCATTGTCAGATAACAAGCTAAGCGTTAGAAATGGGTTACACTGTGAAATTTGATTAGAATTGATTGATCTTCAGTGCACTGACAACAATTCTTTGTCAGAATGGATTTTTATAGAAACTTTATATCATACAATCAGTTTGCTATCGACCTGATGATGAAAGCAGATCATTTCTGATTGGAACTTACGACTATTTATTAGTTTCACCCGGCATAACGAATAACAATCGCAAATGCTGACAGCAATGGCGGTCATATTGATTTTATAAGCAAGACATTTGAACAATAAGCCAATGATTTATTCAATATAATCACTCTTTTAATATTTGCTACAGAAATCTCGTGGGTGGTATCTGTACCATATTGTAAAAATGCCCTGGTCTTGGCCTTCTATATTTAATTTAATTTTCGCAGTTTCTTTTAACATCTGTTATAGGTCCTACCATTGATTGTTTTTTTAATGCTTAAAATAGATATAAATTGTAGCGAAATTAAATTTATAGTATTTTGATATTCCACTTCGTGACGTTTATCAGACTAACCGAGTTAAATAGATAATAGCTTTCTCATTGCGCTTGATTTTAAGTTTTTGGTTCATCTGTTTGTTATACGTTCAGGCCTATGAAAGAAAGATAGTTTCTAACTGAAAGCAATCACTGAAATATATGACATGAAAAGTTACTATGGCAACAAAGTAAACAAATGATTCTATTATTCCAACTTCGTAAAATATAATTAGACAAAACAAGAATAATAGTTGTATGAGTTCAATTTCGTCGTTTCACTTTATCATCCGAATGAATGATATCAAGTTGATCCAGACGAGATTTCAACTCCCAGTATTGAACTAGAAACTGTAGTGTATTACTTCTGCGTGTATACTGTACAATTGATAATATACAAAATGGTGATACAGGACGTTATTTTAAAGATCGTTCCAGCATTGTACGTAGATTCAGAACTACCTACGTGCAGTTAAACACAAATGACTGTGTCTAGTATGGTGTGTTATAACGTTTTAAAACTTATATCGTCACCATTCCACAATTCTCTTCAAACAGTGAAGCTTCCTTTCCGAGGGCCCAGGTCGGCCGGGACAAGAATCTGTTGATTTTTTTTCCTTGGCTTTTGAATTGCACTATAATTTTATTAACAGTAGCAAGAGGAATTTGAAGATTTTCGGCAAGTTATCGCTGGCTAAGACCAGGCAATACGACCTTTTTGAAAATCTGACAGTTCTGCGGATTTTTTTTTGCGCGGCATGGTTACTCTTCACAAATGTTTAATATAATGGCACCCGGAATGAACTAGTACTTAGTTCACTTCACACAGACTCCCGAGACAGGTATCGACACCACCGAATATAATTTCAGTTCACCTATAGGCCTAATACATTTGTGCTAAAATAAGAAATCAATCTTTAAAACATAACTGGACAACGTCTACTACAATACGTTACTTGGAGTAAAACACTCCAAGTAACGTATTGTAGTAGACGTTGTCCAGTTATGGAATAAATTCAGCAATACTAGTAAAAACGAACAAACAGAAAGGATAGCTACAACGGTATGATGACACTCCGTTTTGGCCTGCCAGCAGACTTCAGAAAAGATCTGTATTTTCTTTTGAAATTACACAAATATTTTATAAGTTTATCGGGAAGTTTGATGTTTTCTTCTCTGCTTTTCTTATCTCTCATAGGCTTTCACCTCTTTTTATCTTCTTTTGCACACGTAATGCATTTCTGTCTTAATTAAATATACGCCACGCAAACACAAATGCAGACACACCACACAGAAACACTTATGACACCTTCAAGAAAAATGTACTGAACGATGGCAGATTAGTGCGATTGCATAATTACCTCTCAACAACTAATAATCTAAAATAAAAATCATTCTCTCCCCAACGGTGATATTTAGATTGTTAAGAGCAATAGGAAGTGATTGCAATAACAGTTTTATCTGGTTTTTACCTTTTCGGCTACCAAGGGAAATATTTTTCTTAAAATTAAATTTAATATGTACACACCATTTAGCGCTACTTGTAAACAATATGGTAATTTCGTGTTCATGGCATTCAATATTGATTTCGCTGTCGAGAACTTGTTATTTTAGATGTGTTAGGTTCACTTTTCTATCGGTATTAATGTAAGTGTATTTATAGAATATGCAAATGTATGGCCGAATGGCTAAAACGTTTGTTTCTCAATCTTAAGCATCCGTATATATTGCATTCTAGTTTCGGGCTGACCGAAACCTTAGGAGTGAGGATAGACGAAAACTGTGTGGAAGGCCATCAGATGGATTATGTCGTGTTACATATCGCGTGAATCTGATACTTCCTGGGTATAACGTTGATGATACACCTGTCTGAGAAATCCTCAGCTTGCTCGTTAATTTAACGAGCAGATAATTAAATTGATGGAAGACCCATTGCCAACAATTCTATACAGTTTGTCTACATCCCTCTATAAGACAAGTAATATACAAAGCCAACTCCTCCAACCCAAACAAAACAATACAAAACAAACACTTAAGAGGTATGCAGACATTTTAAAAACTATATCGTTCTAGCAGTCACACAACACCGTTGGGAGAAGTAGAAAATATGGGATAAAACATATGCGGATATTCGAGATCAGTAATGGATATCAGTAATGCAATCAATCAATCAATCAATCAATCAATATATATATATATAAATTAGAAAAAAACCCCACATTTTATCAATTCAATAATGAAAAATTAAATTATAACATTTAGAAAAATTACATATAGAAAGATTATTTTATTTATTTTTTATTTATTATTATTGTGCACATTACTAAATCATTGTTATATGTTTTATCTTATATTTAATCTTTCTATAATATGTAATATTCTAGATGGTATAATTTAATTTTTCATTATTGAATTGATAAAAGGTGGTTTTTTTTCTAATTTATATATGTATATTATATTTAGTGATATTTGATTTAGTATTTCTAAATTGAATTTTTCCCTGTAAGTTTGGAATAATATTCACTCATATATATATATATATATATATATATACATATATATATATATATTAAGTTAGACATGGCCTGGGCCAATACTGGCCAAAACCTTTCTAAGTTATTCTAAGTTATATATATATATATATATATATATATATATATATATGTATGTATGTATATATAATGTGTGTGTATGTGTTTGTGTGTGTGTATATATGTATATATGTGTATATGTATATACACAGATATGACAGAAGTAAATAGACACCCTTATAATCATTAAAATTTATTTCAATGTGAAATTATACATTCAAATTATTAATTAATTATTATATTCTGAATATCTAATATTTAGTGTACATGCCCTTTGTATTTTTCAATGCAAGGATCCTATAAAGCATGCTACTACTCAGATGACGAATGTTCTTTTGGAGAATTTCTTGTCAAGTTTCCCGCTGTAATCTCAAAACATCTGGCTTTGAGGAGGCTTTCTGGTTCTTTTTACGAAGTGTCCTGTCCATTAAGCCCCAGTGGTGTTCAATAGGGTTCAATTCTGGCGACTAACTTGGCCAAGGAAGTTTTTTAATGCCATTCTTTTCCAACCAATCCTAGGTCTTTTTATCCGTATGACAAGGAACCCGTTGTCCAAAGATAAAGAAACTTCTTTAATCATTTCACCATTGGAGAAGATTGGAAGGAGTCCTTTCTGCAATAGGGACACATATTTATCTGAGTTTATGTTTCCATCACGCTCTACCAGCTCTGATTGACCATTGCTACAAATTGCTCCCCATACTATCATCAACAACAACAACAATAATAATAACTGAGGATATAAGTTCATGCAGGAAACTGACTCGCATAGTGTTTGAATAACATTGTGATGGTTACATTGCTGTTTGATAAATCAAACAATGATTAGTTATAACTCGGTTAATTATTATAGGAGCACTTCGTCACTCCAAGGTTTGTATATGAGATGGATATTTCGTAATATTCACAGGTGGAGAACGAAAAATTTAAGTTCATATATATATATATATATATATTATATAATATATATATATTATAATATATATATATTAATCGAAATGTACAATATTATATATCTAATATGGCCGATTTGCCAATCGGTTCCGCATGAGTGGTTCGACAGAGTATTAGGTAACAGTTGGATTGTGTTACCCTGCGCTCTTCAGAAGTAGCCGTTGTGGAATGAAGTATGGTGACTGCTTCATTCCTTAACGGCTACCTCTGAAGAGCGAAGAGCTACATGATCCAACTGTTACCTAACACTCCGTCGAACTTCCAGTAAGTAAGATCGGCTGTAATGGATCTATAATACTGTACACTTCAATTAATATACCCACTTTACTAACAGATATACGAGTGAATTTTTCCAGACCTATGCACTCTAAGACGGCTTACACACACACATAAAGCACACACATACACACACATGCGTGTACGTGTGTGTGTGGTGGTGAGTGTGTGTGTATTTGTGTGTGTGCGTGTGTGTTTGTGTACGTACATGCTTGTGCGAAGAAAGATCATGATACCTAATGACATATCAACAAAAAGGATTTAAAACTACATTTTAAGGGGCTGCAATCATTTTACCACTATGTAGTTGTTCCAACAGAAGGTCTCTGATTAAATCATATGCTGAACATGAACCACTCATGAATAAAAATTACAAATAAGTTATTAAAACAATTAATTTTTTTTTCATGTATTTGCTTGTGCATATGTTTGCTTGCAGCTCTTGGGCTGAAACAAGTAAAAGAGTAAAGAGTATCAAAGTGAGTATTTCTTTAATTGCTAGCATCTGCACCAGCTGATGACAATTTTTATTTTCGGATTTCCTCAGAAAGATATACGTACAGATGAAAATGAGAGAGCTTGCGTGGTTTTGAATCATCTGAAGCTGATTGATATCCAATCAATTGTCAGAACCACACAGAAACTTTGTTGCAGAAAAACCAGAAATAAATTCTCGTGTAGAAATAATTAATCTATATATCCTGTGGATATATGAATTAATTATTTCTAAACTAGAATATATTCCTGAGTGCTAGCTATGTAAATGTTTGAACTGCAGAAGTGGGAGCTCATAAGGGTATGCAGGGGTGTATGTATATGGTTAATGATTAACCTGAACATGCATTCGTCATTCAGTCTATCTATCTATCTATCTATCTATCTATCTATCTATCTATCTATCTATCTATCTATCTATCTATCTATCTATCTATATGTATGTGTATAGATACGTTATACATATACAAGTAAATATGTTATATATATATGTATGCATGTAAGTATGTATATATATATATATATATATATATATTTATGTATATTTATGTATATATATACACACACATGTATATATACATATATATACACATACACGTATATATGCACATATATACACAAATACACATATATATGTATATATATGTATGTATGTATATATATATACATACATACATACATATACATACATACAGTCACACAGACACACGCACGCACACATATATGCACACAGACACACGCATTCTAATGCATTAGCCAAGTAATTATATTTGAAAATGCCTGCGCTGAAAAAACATTATATTTGAAGAAGAGATGCGAGGTAAAAAGCTACTAATAAAACATGTAGTAGCAAGTATAAATATATAAAACTGAATTTTTAAAAACATATTACCATACTCTGTATTTCTTTCTTCTATATTTTGTTGTTTTTTTTTTTTGTAAATATATTTTCTTACTTATTACAACAGCGACATCAAGTATTCTTATCACTTAAAATTGCGCATTACAAAAATGAGGTATTTTACTTGAAACATCATTAAACAGAAATATAGATTATATTTATTATCGTTATACCTTATTCACTTGTAACCAGCGATATAATTACGTTTATATCTTCATCCACTAACAGCATTGCTATTACCATCCACTACCGTTATCACCGTGACTGCCAACACTTGCAAACACTACCACCGCCATCGCCACCACCACCACCACCACAGCTGCTGCCGCTGCTACCTCTCCCTCCATCACCGCCACCACTGCCACCACCACCACCACCACCACCACATGCGTACGTGAGTTGATGAATTTTATCTTTAATTATTTCTCTTTCACCTTCAGTATCATAATCGTGGTCGTAAAAATGATCATAACCGCAATGATGACGATGATGAGTATCCTCCTCGTTCTCCTCCACCACCTCCTCTTCCTCCTCCTCGTCCCCTCCTTCCCTTCCCCCCTTCTCCTCGTTCACCTCCACCTTCTCCTCCTCTTCTTCCTCGTCCTTGTCCTAGTCCTCGTCCTCGTCCTCCTCGTTCTCCCCTCCTCCTCCTCGTCCTCGTCCTCCTCGTTCTCCCCTCCTCCTCCTCGTCCTCCTCCTCCTCATATTCTTCCTCGTTCTCCTTGTTCTCCTCGTCCTCCTTATCCTTCTCCTCCTCGTCCTTCACCTTGTCCTCCTCCTCGTATTCCCCCTCCTCCCCTCCTCCTCATATAATCTTCCCCGTATTCCTCCTTGTCCTGCTCTTCACCCCCCCTCGTCTCCCTCGTTCTCTTCACCCTTCTCCTCGCCTCCACGTATTCCTCGCCCTCGCCCTCCTCGTGTTCCTCCTCCTTCATCACGTCCTCCTCCGCTTCGTCGTCCTCATTTTCCTCCCTCTTTCTCTTCTTTCCTTCTTTTTGACTTTTGAAACGAGTGTCACTCTCAGAACACTCTGACCATGCAATTTTATCAAACTGTTTACATTATGAAAAAGAAACTATTTCTATTCTTTGTTTGTTTCAGATTTATGCAAAAAGCAGAATATCTGAGGAGTCGTCAAATCAGCTGGGATAAAAAGACATTTTTAGCTGTCTATATTTTTCTAGTTAATATCTTTTATAATTTTTTTTGCGAAGTTATTTGTGTTAGCTCCCTTGTTGCAAGAATCTTGTTTTCTTCAGAGATTGTGACAATAGCTTTAATAACGTAAACAATCAACAACCCCACTCCGCTGTATTTTCAGATACGAAAATAAATTCTTAAAAATGCAATATTAGATATTAAATATTGAAAAATTTCAAGTTATAGAATATAAGCATATACAAAAAAGAAAAAAAAAGAATAATGTTGAAAATATTTGTGTGGTAAGAAGCTCGTTTCTTTACCACATGGTTTCGGGTTCAGTCCCACTACGTGGCGCCTTGAGCATGTTTAGCCCCGGGCTGACCAAAGCCTTGTGAGTGAATTTGGTGGGCGGAAACTGAAAGAAGTCCGTCGTATATATATGTATATTTTTTCTCTCTAGTTTCAGCTCAGAGCTGTGGCCATGCTGATGCACCGCCGTTTTGCTACATTGTTATTACTAAGAGCCTCCTCTAATATGTGGAACTTGGTGAAGAATGGAGTTTGATATAGCTACACTCATTTGCACCTCTTGCCGTGAGGTAGGTTCATCTGGGCCTCTCGATAAGAAGAGGTCCAGCTTTGATTTAAAAACTGCTACATCTACTTTGTGCAAGTTTCTCGGACTCTTCGGGAGAATATTAAAAAGCTGTGGGCCATTGAAACATAGGCTGTTGCAGAAACTGGTCCTGGTGTGTGATGCTGGGATCTTTGGCACTATGCAGTGTCGTCCGGTTCTGGCATTGGTGTAGCTTTCAATGCCAAAATTTGGCACAATTCCTTCCAGGATCTTCCAGATATATATTACTGCATATCTCTCCCGTCTTCTCTCCAGGGAGTAAAGTCTTATCTGTTTCAACCTTTTCCAGTACCTGAGCTGTTGCAAAGAGACGATCTTCTTTGTGAATCCTCTCTGGATTGCTTCAAGGTCTGCTGTTAATTTCACACTGGTGGGTGACCATAACTGTGAGCGGTAATCCAGGCGGCTGAGGACGAATGTCCACCAGAGGATCATCATGGTTTCCTTATATCTGGTTCTGAATGTCCTTAGGATCCAGCCAGTCATCTGCACTTTGTCGCCATACCCAGGTCCTTCACTGACTTAGGCTCTGGGATTGAAATTCCCTGTGGACCGGTGTACCCTGTACACACACACACACACATATATATATAGTGTGTGTGTGTGTGGTGTGTGTGTGTGTGTGTGTGTGTGCGTGCGTGTGCGCTTTCCAACCACATGGTTTCAGGTTCAGTCTCACTGAGTGGCACCTTGGGTAAGTGCCTTCTAGTATAGCTTCGGGCCGACTGAAACCTTGTAAGTATATTTGGTAGACGGAAAATGAAAGAAGCCCGTCGTATATATATATATATAATATATATATATATATTTGTATGTCTGTGTTTGTCTCTTCCATCATCGCTTGACACCCGATGGTGGTGTGTTTACGTCCCCGTAACTTAGTACTAGGCTTACAAAGAATAAGTCCTGGGGTCGATTTCTTCGACTAAAGGCGATGCCATGTCCACAGTCAAATGACTGAAACAAATAATATATTTATGTATATGCATACACACACACACACACACACACACACATACACACACACACACACACACACACACACATATATATATATATACACGACAGGATCCTTTCACTTTCCGTCTACCAAATCCACTCACGAGGCTTTGGTCAGCCCGAGGATACCGAGGCTATAGTAGATGACACTTGCCCAAGGTATCACCCTGTTTATAACAACGGAGGAAATTGAGCTCCACCCAAGATCTTTAAGGAACTGGTAGAATGTACGGAATTATGCAAGCTTTCCAAAGAGGCGTGTCAAGAACTCTACCACTCACCAAAGCAGTTATCACCTGAAAGAAAACAAAACATTAAAATGCTCTTGGAATTTTGTAAATAATTTTGGAACATATTCTTAGTTTTGATCTTGTTCTTGTGCTTTTTTACCTTGTAATTCTTCTTACCGATGCTGTGATTTTTATTATTATTGATGTCGTTGTTGTTGCTATTGATGTTGGTATTATTATTGTTATTACCTTTGCTTATCTTCTACTTCTCTTCTCCGTCTTCTCTTTCCAAACGGCTTGGTATGTTTCTTGATATTCTTATTCTTCTTTTCTTATATTACATGGAATGGAATGAACGCGCGTTAAGTCTCGATATTTTGATAGATACAGTCTGGCTTATTTATTGCGAGTTCCTCTACCAAATTGCAAAAATGACTTTTACCTGATGCTCTAGCCTAAACACACAGAAATACTTTCTCCCTCTATCTCACAGACATACACACACTCACACACAGCACATATTTGTACAACGTACTTTTGTATGTATGTGTGTATACTATATGTGTATGTGATTGCGTTTAGAAGTAGTTATTAAGGATAGAAAAGCCTTCGGAATGTCTTTGATATTTGAGATTACCACACATGCGTTTATATAGGCACAGCCTACGAACCGAATTCATACATACATAGACGGATACGAACCAATATATCTGTATATTCACTGGGAAAGAGAGGTATTATAAACATATGTATACACATGTATGTATGTATGTATGTATGTATGTATGTATGTATGTATGTATGTATGTATGTATGTATGTATGTATGTATGTATGTATGTATGTATACATGTATGTGTGTATGTATGTATGTATGTATGTATGTATGTATGTATGTATGCATGTATGTGTGTATGTATGTGTGTATGTATGTATGTATGTATGTATGTGTGTATGTATGTATGTGTGTGTGTATGTATGTATATATGTATACATGTATGTATGTATGTATGTATGTTTGTATGTATGTATGTGTGTATGTATGTATGTATGTATACATGTATGTAATGTATGTATGTATGTATGTATGTGTGTGTGTATGTATGTATGTATGTATGTATGTATATATGTATACATGTATGTATGTATGTATGTATGTTTGTATGTATGTATGTGTGTATGTATGTATGTGTACTCATTATGTATGTATGTATGTATGTATGTATGTGTGTGTGTATTGTATGTATGTATGTATGTATTATATATGTATCCTTTACATGTTTTCTGTATGTATGTTATGTATGTATGTATGTATGTATGTATGTATGGATGGATGGATGGATGGATATCGTGTCTGGAAACAGGATTTGGAAGCTGTCATTTTGTTTTCATGTAAATAAATGTTTATATCAATTTATCCAAAAAATCTTATTTAGCTATCATTTTTAGCACAACACGCGTTATGTCTCTGTTAATTTTCTTTCATGTAAATAAATGTTTATGTTAATTTTAAAGATTTATCCAAATTCGTTATTGGTACTTAGTTTTTTGTATGTAGGGTCTTCCATACTTTTTAAATCTACATGGTTGTTTATTGGCATTAAAGAATGTTTTTTACTGGTTTTCACATTTTTATTTATTTATTATTTATTAATAAGTTGTAATTCTGTATTATTACTTTCTATATTTGTTTATATGTGTATCGGTGTGTTTAGTTTGAGTTTTGGTTAGAGAATATTATAAAAGTGGAAGGATTTTGTCTATTTATTTCGACTGATTTCCATACTTTTCAAAATCTATAAGGTCGTATATTTGCATTACAGAATGTTTTTTAGTTGTTTTCAAATTTTCTTTTATTTCTTATTTATTAATATGTTGTAATTGTGTATTATAACTTTCTATATTTTTTATATGTGTATTGCTGTGTATTGTTTGAGTTTTGGTTAGAGAACATTATAAAAGTGAATGGATTTTGTCTATTTATTTTAACTGTCCACTTGCAACTGTGATTAAATTGACTAGGAACACTGTACGCGATGAATATCCCACACCAAACAACCTTAATCTTCATATTTAAACTGCATTAAACTTTGGCAAGCTTACTTTTACCAATTCTGAGTTACTTGAAAGGTGATGTTCCTTTTCCTCTCTTCTATTTGTTAATACATTTGTTTACCTACCAATGCATTTCACTTTAGGGATGTTTATTTACCCATCTATTATGATATTTCGACTGTTGTTCATGTTTTCCAAATACGTTTTAGCATCGTTGTTCTAGCATTTTTTAAATAATCACATATGATTCATCCTAAAGAATCAACCTTTAAATAAGAGTTTTGCTTCCACTAGCAAAAGTTATAGGTATCTTTCAGAAAGATCCATACTAGTTTCACTTTATGCGGCATTCGCTGTTAGTTTATGCGAAGGCTATGAGGGAAGACAGAATAAAGGAGCTTCAGATAGCTTATAATAGAATCGATAATCACTTGGTACACTAAAACCCATTTTCCTTTTCCAGATAATACAAGCATGCCACCTAAAATGAGAGCACGCATTGGCAGAAAGTCTTCTGCAGCTGCAACGCAGCAATGCTGGTAGGCTAAGGAAACTGAGGACAAGAGGTCTTGTAGACTATTGAAAAGAGCTGCCGCTGCTAGAGCTGCAACTACTCTGGAGCAGCGTAAAAACTTGAGTGCGTGCTGCTGACGCAAGGGCCGCAGAAACCCCACAAAAGAGTGCTATCCGTCGAGCACTCAATGTATTTACTTGTACTTGTGACCAGGGCGGGTTGAGCCGGCTTCTTCTCTGGTCCTAACAGTATCATGAACTATCGCGGCCCACGCTCGACGCTCCTGTGCGAGGTCACTGGAGATAGCGAGCCATTCGCGGTTCCATCTGCGCAGACCGACCACCTGCGGACCTGAGAGCTCGGAGAGGTCCTCCTTTATCGTCGTTGCCCAGGTCTTCAGCTGCCCGCCCGTACGTTTACGCCAGTTGGGAAAAGGAGGTGGGAGGAGGACATCGCAAATCAGCTCACACTCTGGACACCGGGCCGCATGACCGAACCACCTTAAGCGCCGTTGTAGAAGCACCGAAGGGAGGGGCCGAAGAAGCTCCAGAAGAGAGTGGTATCCGTCGGGCACGCAACGCTGTATCCACTTCTGCCGTGAGTGACAGATGACGATAACCATCGGATGATCAGACGTCAGTCTAATTCTTCCCTGGAAGGCCCTTGCCCATGGCTATTGGATGCCATCGAGTAGTCAATGGGTATCAAAGGCGCTCAACTATGATCCTGCCGAGGAGTACACCACTCATCGAGAGATTGCAACAGGAGATATGTCTGTAATATGTCCATTTTGCAAGACCCTCAAGTGGGTTGGAGAATTCAGTGGTCTATGCTGCTTAAACCTCGCTTGACTGACCTGCAAAACACTACTCAGCCTTTGCTTTTCTTTCTCTTCTCCATTTTCCTAAAACTTAGTTTTATAGTATGTCTTTACTAGTTTGAGTATAACCTACTATTCGACCCTTCCATCTATTCTCTTATTCATCCTTACTCTTTCTTCTTTCTCTTTTTATCTCTCCTTATTCCTTCTCTGATAGTTTTGCTTACATGATCTAGATCTTCATTTCACAACCTTTCTTCTTGCTCTTTCCACCTTCGGTAGTTCAAAGGCTCAGTCTGAGCGAGATCTTAGAAATATTGTAGTCGCATCAGAGAAAATTTTAAAGAATTAAAAAATATTATATGAAACAGACTAGAATAAAATGAAAATATACTTTCTGTAAAATAATATAGAGAGTAGTTTGCATCAAAGCGTAAATAATTTAGTCGTGTATCAACCTGCAAAATGCGGTCATATGTTAATTTTCAAAATTTCTATGAAACCAGACAAGGTTGAAATAATTCAAACAGTGAACCAAAATGCATATTAAAGTTGACAATAGTAGACATAATACTATCATAAACAAATCGCTTTATTATGCAAACGACAGTGCTATCCCACCCACATAATAAACAAGTAATTAACATTAATTAGCTTTATGAATTTATGCACTGGAGAATCATTAATAAAGTTCCAGCTTTGAATTAAAAGAAATAATAATTAGAAAATTATTTTTAATTATGGCCGCTCGATTTGCTAGAGATATCCGTAAAATCTTTTTCAACTCACGTTCTCCCGTCTTAGAAAAGGGAACGTGTATTTGATCACGTTCTCTTCAAATTCTATTTCGAATAGGGGGTGCTGATGGATGGAGTAGGTTTTATAATAGGTTTGCCACAACAAAATCAATAGCAACGACAACAATAACAAACACAGCAACAACAACAACAACAGCAATAACAACCGCATCAACAGCAACGAAAAAAAAACATCAACAACAAACACCAACCACAACATAAATAGTAACAGCACCAACATTAGCCACAACAATCAAATGAACTTGAAAACCTACAGAACCACCACCGCCACCACCACCACGACGACGACGACCACCACCGCCACTACCACCACCACCACCGCCGCCGCCACCGCCACCACCATACCACCACCACAACCACCACCACAACCACCGCCACCACCACCACCACTACCACCACCACCGCCGCCGCCGCCGCCACCACCACCACCACCACAACCGCCACCGCCACCACCACCACCACCGCCGCCGCCGCCGCCACCACCACCACCGCCGCCACCACCACCATCACCACCACCACCACCACCATCACCATCACCACCACCGCCGCCGCCGCCGCCACCACCACCACCACCACCACAACCACCACCACCATCAACAACAACATCAACAGGCCTCGAACTGAAAGACACCTTGCTTCATTAGCTTGACATATTCCGCCAACATTACATCCCTATTCATTTGAACTATTCTGTGTATTTCAGCAAACTAGATGCATACGATCTCCACAAATGGCCATTCTACTCACGTATGCTTCCTTCTTGAACAACGCATTTTGCTGTGTTCACCTGTAGGCCACGCACTACCCCCTCGAACGTAGCTCTTCGAGAATGCCTTTCTCTCCCATATTTTTCCTGCATATGACGCCTTCTAGTCATTCAAAAACTTTCAACCTGATCAGTTTCAAAGAGTTTACAAACCATTAAAGAAAAACAATGGTAAAAGTATATACGTATATATGCGTGTATACATGCACACATACATACATACATACATACATACATACATACATACATACATACATACATACATACATACATACATACATATGTACATATGTATATATAAATCGTTAGAATTGTGTGTGTGTATATACATGTGTTTGTGTTTCTGACCTCTCAGACCAGTCCCAAAAACCACTGAACTATGAAAAACTAAAGAGAAACAACAACAATTTCCTTTCAATTCCACATTGCTCCTCCTTCTCCCCACCCAAACCAACCTCCCACACTGTCCCTTTAAATAGTAATCAGCTTTTATTTAGCTTCACAGAAAGAAAAAATGGTAAAACAGGCCAGTTTACTTCAAATTCTTTGTAAAATCCCAAAATATGACCTTTTTGAACTTATAATTTTCTGTGTATATATATAGATATTTCCAAACAGACATGATTTTTAATGAAATCCTAATATTTTCAATGAACTTTTGAAGATTTCTCCTTGTAAACTGTTTTAACATTTTCCTTGTCAACTACTTTAACATTTTTCTTATTATTATCAAAGAATGTATATATGTATTGTAATATTTTGTGACAACC
>NC_042997.1:184459323-184461823 GCF_006345805.1 Octopus sinensis
GATGCTGGTGTGTTTACGTCCCCGTCACCTAGCGGTTCGGCAAAAGAGACCGATAGAATAAGTACTGGGCTTACAAAAGAATAAGTCCCGGGGTCGAGTTGCTCGATTAAAGGCGGTGCTCCAGCATGGCCGCAGTCAAATGACTGAAACAAGTAAAAGAGTAAAGAGAAAGTGTATATATACATAATTTTTAGAATGAAATAAAAATCCGAGACTGGGAATATTTTAGAATATTTATGAATAGAAGGTCTTACAGCGGTTTCCGGGATATTTTATATATCCCTTCATCGGAGATGGTGTGAGAAAATAGTTGAGCAATAGTTAATTTAGATAAGATATGAAATAGAGAGTGAAGTGGAGGAATGAAAATAGATGTCAAATGTGCAGGGATATTGCATCTGTAGATCCATAATTTAGGCAGAATGGTATACATAAAAGATTCCAATACCTTGTGAGTAAGTTCCAACAGTATTTAAAATTGGTCATTCCAAGTATAGTGTTTGTACACAATGTTATTGAATCTAGGGTTTTATATATATATATGAACGTGACTCTGACTGTTTAAATTATGGTTCAAATTCAACAAGTAAATTATGGTTTCACTATGGAATATCGTGAAATGTAGAATTCTTCACGTTGCGTTAGATACTTTCCCATTGACATAATTCTTAGAAATTCATTCTTTTTATCGCATTATCATATTAGTATCTTTTCACTTTCATTTAGGCAATTCGCTAAACCTTGTAGTGGTTCTTTTGTTGTAAATGTTGATGGCGGTGTTGTATATATATATATATATATATATATATATATTTTATTAGTTGTATTTGCATTATTTCTTGTTAGGTCTGTTATCATCACCTGACACAATTATTAACTTACCTGAGCTGAGCTTGTCTGATGGTGAAAGATACGCGAAATATCTTCTTATCATATTCCCGTTATTTGTGTAATTTCATATGTTGAAAGAATCGTTAATTTCCGTTGTTGAAATATGAACATGGGGAAAGAGAAAGCTAGTAGTGATAGTATTAGTAGAGAAAGAGAGAGAGGGAGAACGAGAAGAAAACGTGAGAGAGAAGGGAAGAGAGAAAGGGACAGAGAGAAGAGGAGTGGAAAGAGAAGAGGAGAGGGAGAAGGGAAGAGAGGCGGAACAATCATATGTTTGAGAGAAAATTAATAAATATGCAAGGATATATGCGCGTTTGTTTGGAAAATATAAACATAGGAGCAAATTCCTGAGATGAGCGGAATAAAGAACCGAACTATAGTTACGTGCGATCAGCCATTCGGTCGACCGGATATGTCAGCGGGTTAGAAAGGAATGAAATGGTATTACTGCATGAACTATGTGTGGTTGTCATCTGTTATATATGCAAAGCGGGGATGGTAAAAATCTGAATTTGATTTTTCACGAATGAATCTGTACACCTATCGGGGTGTTGAAATCGGTTAACCTCTTCTTTTACGATTTTGGAACTCGATTTCGAAGTATATACACGGTGGTATCAAAAAGTTCTCAGGCTAGGTCTGTAGAGTACCAACAGATGGCAGCACACTGTTGCATGCGCGGTAAGAGCTAGCAGTGACCTTCATGAAGTAGTGTACCGAGAGACATCGCGGTGTCTACTTCGCAAGTTGTGAAATTTGTGCTTTTGTAATCACGTGTATCCTGTCATCTGCGACTTTGTCATGGAACAAAGAATCAACATGAAATTTTGCGTTAAACTTGGGAAGTCTGCTACAGAGGCATCGAATTTGCTCCGGCAAGTTTACTGCAACTAGGCCACGGGTCTTACGCAATGTTTTGAGTGGTACGGGCGCTTCAAAAGCGCAACAACAGAGCCCTGCTCAATCAAGAGCATGCTCATCGTTTCTTTCGACATCGGCGTGTTGTCATCGAGAATTTGGCCCCTAGGGTGACCGTCAATCGAGAGTTCTACTACCACGTTTTGAAGCGATTCAGCGGGGACATTCAGCGAAAGCGACCAGATTTGTTGGGCGCAAAGAATTGGATTCTTCACGACGATAATGCACCCTGTCACCGAGCTCTCCTCACTTTTGCGTTTCTCAACAACATAGACGTAGGAGTGGATGTGTGGTATGTAGCTTGCTTACAAACCACATGGTTCCAGGTTCAGTCCCACTGCGTGGAACCTTGGGCAAGTGTCTTCTACTATAGCTTCGGGCCGACCAAAGCCTTGTGAGACGGAAACTGAAAGAAGCCCGTCGTATATATGTATATATATTTGTTTGTGTGTGTATACGTTTGTGTGTCTGTGTTTGTCCCCCCCAACATCGCTTGACAACCGATGCTGATGTGTTTACGTCCCAGTAACTTAGCGGTTCGGCAAAAGGCACCGATAGAATAACTACTATGCTTACAAAGTATAAGTACTGGGGTCGATTTGCTCGACTAAAGGAGGTGCCCCAGCATAGCCGCAGTCAAATGACTGAAACAAATGAAAGAGTAAAAGAGTAACATGGTATCGCTTCTGTA
>NC_042997.1:184466823-184474323 GCF_006345805.1 Octopus sinensis
ATCTATCTATCTATCTATCTATCTATCTATCTATCTATCTCTATTTGCAGTTACACCCACACACACGCATACATATACACACATATATATGAATATATGAATATATGCAAGCATATGTGTGTACATGTATAGATATATATTTATGTATGTATACATATATGTATGCGTGTATGTGTACGTGTGTCTGTGTGCACGTAGTGTCTATATATGCATGTATGTATGTATGTATGTATGTATGTATGTATGTATGTATGTATGTATGTGTGCACGTACGTGTCTATGTATGTATGTGTGTGTGTGTATTTATGTTTATATGTATATATTTATATATAAGGTGAACATAGCTGATTGCCTACTTTTATGTATACTGCAGCATAAACAAAGGTGTTGGTATATATGTGCGTGTGTGTATGTGTACACACATACACACACACACAAACATGGGGTTTCGAACACCTATAGTATGTATATGTGTAAAGTGTTGTTAGTTTTCTATATGCTTGTGACTATAAGCTCTCCCGTTATTTTTTTTTCTATCAGTGTTTATGCGTTCGTATGTACGTACATAAATATCACACGCACACACATTTACTTATGTATATATATGTCTGTCTGTGTACATCCCTGTGCATGGACATATATATATATATATATATATATATATATATATATCTTTTGCCCGTATTTAAGTGTAGCTGTGTGCTCCCACGCGTGTGTATGTATATACAACGAAAGGAATTCAGGAGCAATTTTACTTGCAAATAAATCCTGCTTTACTCTGAAAATGTGGAAATGAACATAAAATGACAAAAAAAAACAGAAAGAAAAAAATGTACAAGAAAGAAAAAAAAAACGGCAAAAACAAAAGTCCTCCTTCTCCGCCGCTAAAAATCCGACTGAGTAAGTGAGAATATGTAATAAGCGAAGGCGAAAAAGCGAATGTGTATGGGTACACGAACATAGTTTTTCCCGTTTGATAATTTTCATTATTCTTTCTGCTTTTTATTTTTTTTTCATTATCCATACTTATTTGGAGAAAAATAGTTGTACATAGGAAAGAGAAAGATCACACCACACGGTGGCTTTCCTGTCATTTCTTATTTTCCACGTTAACTATTCCGTAGTTTATTGCAGTTTTCATCGTAATGGAGAGTCGAAATTTACTTATTTTCTCTGGATATCACATCAGTGTAGCGGTTATTTTCGTTAGAGGAAAGATTTTAAAAAAAATTATAAAAGCTATGTGTGGAAACGGTATGCAATCGTGAACTGCACATATTAATGGTTTTATTTTCTGTTAAGTAGACAGGGTCAGTAAACTATAAGTATTCTAGCGACAGGAAACGAACTGACAATCTTTTGATCGATACAATCTGTTGTGTATTTATCATAGCCTTTCTTTCTGTCCACTTCATTCTTTCTATCCACTTTATCCTCAAAAAGTTCGTAGAGAAAAATAAAGCAGAATCGTTAGTTTGTCGTAAGGAGAGAAAAATCGAACATATACGGCACTTGTTCTTTGTTGGGCAGAAAAAATGAAAAAAATTACTTTCATACTTTCATATACATACGTACATACATGCATGCATGCATACATACATACGTACATACATACATACATACATACATACATACATACATACATACATACATACATACATATATGCATACATACATACATACATACATACATACATACATACATACATACATACATACATACATACATACATACATACATACAGACATACATACATATGAACGTAGATAAATAAACACACACATAGGCGCACTTGTCTTTGTTGGGACACAAAGTACACACACACATACACACAGACACATACACGCACACACACACATATGCACAGACATTCCACTTTGTGATGTACGCGTGTGAGTAAGCACGAGAGTGGGTATGTATGTATGCATATATGTATGAATATATGTATGTATGTATGTATGTATGTATGCTTACCTGAAATATGAGTGGATATAGTTTCCGTCACTAGTGCCTGACAATTCGGTGCCGTCGAAGTGTAAATACACAACAAAGCTTTTGCAGTGTTATTCTCAGTAAGAGTTTTGTTTCCCACTTACAGGACTCTGAGAGACAACATATTCAGTGAGCCTCCAGAATTGGTTATCTGGTGGGTTGATGCATGCGTCGTCTTGGAGGGGAGTAACAGACTCTTAGATGTAAAAAAAAAATATAGGAAGGAAAATTGATCCGGAATTAGAATGGAGATCCTTTACAGGTGAACCCAGAATACCTGGAAAAGATCCAGGATCTTATTGAACTGCCGAATGGAGAACATCCACGTTACGGTGAAAGGCAGAAGACAAAGTTGTTACATATGTCGCGATGTCAACTATCTAAAAGCCTCCTGCCAACAATAGAATGCGAAAATATGGATGTCTCTGTTGCTCCCAACACTACAAATACAACAACTATAAGACCAAAAACAGCGAGCGATTCTATCAGTAGGGACAGAAACAGAAACAGTAGCAACTAATGTACGAGCGAAATCAGTAACAAATATAAAAACAAAAACAACAGCTATGCAACCGACTAATAACAGAAGTAGCTATAGAACCTGCCATGACAACAGTAACATTATCTACAATGCGGCGAGCTGGCAGAAACGTTAGCACGCCAGGCGAAATGCTTAGCGGTTTTTCGTTTGCCGCTACGTCCTGAGTTCAAATTCCGCCGAGGTCGATTTTGCCTTTCATCATTTCGGGGTCGATAGATTAAGTACTAGTTACGCACTGGGGTCGATGTAATCGACTCAATCCCCTTGTCTGTCTTTGTTTTTCCCCTCTGTGCGTAACCCCTTGTGGGCAGTAAAGAAATAAGTAACATTATCTACAACGGAAACAACATGGCGAACATCAGAAACAGAATCTATCAATCTCAATACAATACCACAAGGCATAACTCTACTTTCGGTTCACTCAGTCTTGTGAGGACGGCAACATGGGTGGAAAATGGAGAAATGTCTCAGTAAGAAGGCAGTGAAAGAGGGAAAAGACAAGACACTATTAAAATAACTGACTAAAAAATAATGCACTCCACGTCTCCAACCTATCTGCCCATAGAAATATATTCATGGACCGTAGCCATGGATATTGGAATGACTGCTCTAAGAAGTAGTGGCTTTAATGATGAAATAACGCAAGCTTCACCTCGCAAGGTCATAAGAGTCACGCTAGGAAAGTCAACTTGTGTAATTCTACGCTTAACTGTTAGTTATCTACGCCGATAAAAAAAAAAATTACAACATTTTTTTCCCCAAGAACATAGTAAAACTGTCTCACTCAATCACCAAAATTTGTGTAAAATATAGCCTCGTCTACTATAGCAAAATTGAAAACGAATTGGTATAACTTTGACAGCCCTTGTGAATCTACCTGTAGCATCTTTGTCTGAGAAATACATTGTTTACGTACGCTGTCAAGACTAATTCTTCCAGCAAGGTATACATTGGGCTAGCTCCAAACAACTTTGAAGTTAATTATTTATTTCTTTATTGCCCACAAGGGGCTAAACGCAGAGGGGACAAACAAGGACAGACAAAGGGATTAAGTCGATTAGATCGACCTCAGTGCGTAACTGGTACTTAGTTTATCGACCCCGAAAGGATGAAAAGCAAAGTCGACCTCGGCGGAATTTGAACTCAGAACGTAACGGCAAACGAAATACCTACTTCTTTACTCTCCACAAGGGGCTACACACAGAGGGGACAAACAAGGACAGACAAACAGATTAAGTCGATTATATCGACTCCAGTGCGTCACTGGTACTTATTTAATCGACCCCGAAAGGATGAAAGGCAAAGTCGACCTCGGCGGAATTTGAACTCAGATCGTAACGGCAGACCGGCAGACGAAATACCTATTTCTTTATTACCCACAAGGGGCTAAACACAGAGGGAACAAATAAGGACAGACATAGGTATTAAGTCGATTACATCGACCCCAGTGCGTAACTGGTACTTAATTTATCGACCCCGAAAGGATGAAAGGCAAAGTCGACCTCGGCGGAATTTGAACTCAGAACGTAACGGCAGACCGGCAGACGAAATACCGCTAAGCATTTCGCCCAGTGTGCTAACGTTTCTGCCAGCTCGCCGCCTTTTTTGAAGTTAATTATTACTAGCAACAATCAGTAACAAATTTACAAACAACCAGTAACAAATTTACTGGCTTTGCCGGTAAATTTCATCGGTCGTCCAGCAGCACCTCGTGCATGTAAGTTATGAACATTGCCCCCTATTTATGCATTTAAGTATTTGTGTAATTAATGTAACAATGAAAAAGAAAACACAAAGTAAACAAACAAAACTTCACAGTAGTTTCAAATCCACAGGAAATTTCTTGGCAAAGGGGATTTTTTTTCCGGGTGGATGCAAATGAATAAAGAGATACGAGTATAAACTAGTAACAAAACGGTTAGGGACTACAAAATATTGAGGAAATGTGGTATTGTGATAGGGGAAATATAACACCGAATTGATGCCATTTAAGAATAAAAAAAAAAAAATGAATGCGCCCTTTTAAAGCCTAGCCAAGCTCATGGGCCCGTTTTCCCGGTTTCAGTGGCGTATGTGTTCCCCAGCTGGACGGGACGCCAGTCCATCATAGCGTTACTCATTTTTGCCAGCTGAGTGGACTGGAGCAATGTGAAATGAGGTGTTTTGCTAAAGAACACAACGCTTCGCCCGGTCCAGGAATCGAAAGCACAATCTTACGATCATGATGCTGACACCCTAACCACTAAGCCACGCACCTCCACGCCATTTAAAAATAGTTATTAAAAATTCGTCATATTTCGAATTTTATATACATATGAAAACGTTCGGTAACAATACTTTTGTTTATATTATTTATATATTTTTAATATATCTATATATTATATAAAGTCATTGTGAGTGTTATTGGTAGCATTTAATACTGTAAAACTTGTTATACTGTTGGCGACTAAATTGGGATTCCGAGTGATTACTTGAAACCCAGTGGGAGAAAATCATGACCTATAAAAAAGAGGGCAAGTAGAAGGTGTAATACAGGTGGGAGCATTCGCGGTTCTCTAGTCCTCCGCATTTCACGGTTTTCATCGACCACCGATGAATAAACGCGATGTTCACATATTTTTAGTGTATTTATGCCTACGCTTCAAAAGGAACAGCACTTGGAACAGTGTATGATAGAAAGTTAGAAAGCGAGAAGAGTATTAAGAAGTGAATAAGAGACCGTGAAGTGTGACTGACAAAGATTAAAAACAAAAACACTACAAAAAAATGTTTGATAGAGATCAGAGTAAGACCAGACTGAAAAACAGACAAACAGATGGATAAATGGAGTAGTTTTGAGAGAGAGATGTGGTACAAGTGAGAGCGGGAGAATGAGAAGATTAGAGAGATAAAAGTAAATGACGCCTTTTATAAAGGTCATACGGTAAGCAATAATCATAAATCAATACGTTAAACATCGATTAAGCCAGATAAGTTTCCAAAACTTTGAAGATAAAATTCAAATCAAATCATAAAGAGATACACGTATCATTGCGGTTCTAGAATCAAAGCTTTGTGAGAACGAAACGATGTTCTTCTTTAGAATTTAAGCATAATATATTTAAATTGAGGGTTGACAAGTAGATTGAATAGTTAACTACATAGAAGTAATGGAGTGTGGCGAAAAATGTGATTTCGATATATGTATGGACGCTGGAAGGGGAAGGGAAGAGGAGATGGAGGATGACATACCATTGGGTACAGAAACATGTGATATGAGATGCGAAGAGCTTTCATGAGATGCAAGACAAACATATAAGAATGGACAGGAAAGCTGTGTGAAGAATAAAACTTTTGAATATGCTTACTGAGCGAAAATGTTATTTGAAGTAAAGAAGCAAGTACATGGAATGTGGTGTTTGCTGAACAAGAATTTCTGTGATTATATTATGAAGGTGTATTTTATGTGATGTCAAGTGAGTTGTCACCGGATGTGAAAAAGGATTTGGAAGATATTGGAAAGAAGCAAAAAAGTTCTGTAATTTATGGAAAATATTTATAGCCAATAAGATGTGAGATGTGGATAAGAAATTATAAGATTAGTAGACTATTAGAATCTCATGAAATCAATGAGTAAAATACATACAAAAAAATTAAAATACAAACATGAACTTAACCATAAATTTGATTATGCACTATAAGCCAAAGTTTTGAATTACGAGACATATATTGATTTGAAATAAGTTGAAAGATCTACCGGTTCATATAACATATTAAGATATATATCTAAATTAAGTTCTTTAACTATAAATCGTGTTCATACTATACTGTGGTCTTACTAATGAACAAAAATGCTTGTGTCATAGTTTGACTAATAAATAGGTTACATTTTGTCTTATTTACTTATTCTTGTTCGTTCTTCTTTAGTTCTTTCCACCACATGATATCTTCAGAGAATTAACACTTAGATTTTTAAGTTATAGACACATCATTAATACAAATATTTGAGTATTTGTGTTCCTTCAGTTCCTTGTGATTTTAACAATCCGACTGTCAGCCCTTTTAATAGGCAGCACAACTACTCATATATTATTTATAAGCTCTAATGACGAAATGACTTTCACATAACTTGCAGGTAGTTCATTATGTATACCCAGTTCAAGTTGGGAAGGCTATTTTCGTATATTTGTATCAAATGACATGATTTTAAAAGTCAACCTTCTTGCCAATTCTGGGGTCTTAAGACTCGAACACACACACACACACCTGAAAAAATAATAAGCATCTATTAACAATTCAGTAGTATGGCCGAACTGTTAATTTCGCAACAACGGGTACACATCTGTAGTTATGCCAACAAAACTATCCGATGTCCACAGTAAAGGGTAATAGCTCCAAGTTTTACTGCTTAAAATTGTGAAAACATCGCCCCCTCCCCACAAAACCCGTATCTTGGGAATCCGGGGTCAGATTTACGCGAAATTGTATTCCGTTTGTATTCACATTTCAGGGATGCTATACTTTCAGAGTATTTTCCCATTATGTGCCGGTTTGGCTGTATTAAATAACTGACAACCAAGCAAGCAATCAGAGTTTTAGAATTAGGGTGGTGAGGTGGCAGAACCGTTAGCACAGGTATTTCGTCTGCGGTTGCGTTCTGAGTTCAAATTCCGCCGAGGTCGACTTTGCCTTTCATCTTTTCGGGGTCGATAAATTAAGTACCAGTTACGCACTGGGGTCGATGTAATCTACTTAATCCGTTTGCCTGTCCTTGCTTGTCATCTCTGTGTTTAGCCCCTTGTGGGTAGTAAAGAAATAGGTATTTCGTCTGCGGTTACGTTCTGAGTTCAAATTCCGCCGAGGTCGACTTTGCCTTTCATCCTTTCGGGGTCGATAAATTAAGTACCAGTTGTACACTGGGGTCGCTGTAATCGAATTAATCCGTTTGTCTGTCCTTGTTTGTCCCCTCTTTGTTTAGCCCCTTGTG
>NC_042997.1:184489323-184496581 GCF_006345805.1 Octopus sinensis
TCAGGCCGGTGATCCGGAGCTCGTCCAAAATGCTCCGCTTCCATGTCTGCTTCGAGCGTCCTCGCTTCCTTTTCCCCTGTGGGTTCCAGTCAAGTGCTTGTCGTGTCGTGTCACATTTCAGGGTTCCTTCCGCAGTGTGTGTCCGATCCCTTTCCATTTCCCCTGTCTAATCTGAACATGTATGGGATCCTGGTAGGCCCTTTCCCACAGGTCGGTGTTTGGCACTCTGTAGAACCACTTCAGATGGAGGATCTGCCGGAGACATTTGTTGATGAATGTTTGGATCTTCTTGTAGTTGCTGCAGGTGGCGCTCCATGTTTCAGAGCCATACAAAAGCACAGATTTTACGTTTGAACTAAATAAGCGGAGTTTAATTCGAGTTGAGATGGCCAAGAAACACGCCAATGACCGCAAAAAGTGGAAAACAACTGTTGAGGCCCTATGCTCCACAAGGGGCAAAAATGATTAAGAAGAAGAAGAAGAATGCTCTGGGAGTGAGAAAATATGAAGAAATGGTGGAGAACTGTTCCAGAAACGAGTAAAGAACTCGGTGCATAAAAACAGAGATGCGCCCGCGAGGGTTCGCAGGTTGTTCACTTGGTAAGGTCTATGGAATTCTGGGCTTTATAGGAGTCACCAAAAGTCGAGACATAAAGAAAAGAGTAAAATATTACAGTGTGGATGTTGCAGAAAAGGTCTCTTGATGTCGCTGGTTAAAAAGAGGAGACTGACATGATTTGTAGAAAGCCATGACCGAAGGTCGACCGTCCTCAGTCGGGTTGTCTCATTGAAGGCACATGTTGCAAATCGCAACACAACATCAATGATAAAATTATCCTAGTATGCTACGATTGCATTCATAGATCTATGAACAATATATATGTAATATATATATATATATATATATATACACACACACACGCACATATATATATAGACATACATATATGTATGTATGTATGTATGTATGTATGTATGTATGTATGTATGTATGTATGTATGTATGTATGTATGTATGTGTGTGTGTGTTTGTATGTATGCGTGGCGGTGTGTGTACAAAATATCTGTGTATGTCTCTCTCTCTCTCTCGCTATATATATAAATATTCTATATATATATACACACACACACACACACACACACACATATTATATATATATATATATATCTATATATATAGGTTCTATTACAAATACACGTGCACACAATTATATATGAAGTGGTAGAGTCAGATGTTTGTGAGGAAGAGAGACACTGAAAAGGAGAGAGAGAGAGAGAGAGAGAGAGAGAGAGACTGGAAGAGGGGAACGTTCAGGAACAGTGATAAAGTAAAGAGTGATGTATGAATTAGGAAATACATAAAACATACGAGTGTCAATAGAAGGCAAACAAACCAAAACAAGAAAAATATATACAAAAAAAAATACATTTAAAATTGATAACGAAAAAAAGAAATAAATAAAAACATACACATGAACGAAAGCGTAGAAATGAAGGTATATAACAGAGAAAAAGAAGCAGATGAAAGCAGCTGACACAAGTATTTCATCTGCTCGGAATCCGTGATTTCATTGTTTATTCGGTTGTCTGACTAAAGGTCACAATCAGTTTGCCGGTTGTTGTGTGTGATGTTGAATCCGAGCCAAAACTCGTCTAGTAAAATAGCAATACCGATTCTGGTGAAACTTTTTTTATGGTAGAGTTGGCGCTGCGCTACGGAATGGTATGAAATTATTATCAAAGTCCGGGAAGAAAAAAAAACCAAACAAACGTTAGGTGGTTATTGGTAGGAATGAACTTACTTATTAAATTATATATATATATATATATATATATATTTATTATATATGAAGGAGCTTCTACAGGACTAGAACTGTTTCATTCAAGAGAAATCTTCAGGAAGCAGGAAGTTCTAGTCCTGTAGAAGCTCCTTCTATATAATAAATTAATTTTACTCTGCTATGTATTGAGTACCTTATTTACTGTGGTTAACCCCGAATCAACCGGGACTTACATATATATATTATATATATATATAATAGATATATACATACACACACACACACACACCATATATAGATACATACATATATATATATACATATACATATATACATATATGTGTGTATGTGGTGTGTATATATATGTATATCTGTAGATATATATGTTCACCATATATTATGTTTATATATATATTTATGATTGTATGCATATATATATATATATATATATATATATATATATAAGAGGATAAGTATAGCTATACACATACACGTTTATATATTTTATCTATCTATTTATCTATCTGTATATCTATCTATCTATCTATACAATCCATCCACGTATGTATTAAAGAATAAATAAAAAATGTTCTATGAAAGGGAAATACCTTGTCAACCTCCAGTGTTGGGTGCTCATACTTTCTGTTAGCAAAGTGTGAGTTTGTGTACGCGCACATGTATGTACACTCACACACACACATGTATTTATATATATATATATGTGTATATATACGTATATATATATATATATGTATGTATGTATGTACGTATATATATATATATATGTATATATAACTCCAAGAAAGTTAGGGCTTGTGAATCCAACTCACTAAGGGATAATATCTATCCAATATACTCCTGGTAGAATACCCAATTATTATGCTATATGTATGTTTGTTATTATAATTATCAGTTTAATAAATAAATAAGTTAAGATAATTTAATGTCCAAAAGTTGATGAACCACCTATTGTTCTCCTCCATTTTCTTATTTACTATATATATATATATATATTGTTATATTTCGGAATGGTCATATTGCCAGTTTAGCCAATAAAAACACACGCACTATATTTGGTGTTATTTTGCTTCAGTGATATTTATTTTTTACATTAATCTTAATCTTATTTCGGCCAAAGTTCTTTCGTCACACTCCTGTGACCGCATCAGTGGTCCTTTGTTTTCTTCTCACTTACTTGTGTCTCTCCTTACTAACCGATATTAACTGGAGACGCCATATTTTCGTGTGTGTATATATTATAAACACAGGCGCGCTTTTAGCCACACACAATCACATACACACACACACATGTAAGGATACATATCTATCTATCTATCTATCTATCTATCTATCTATCTATATCTATCTATCTATCTATCTATCTATCTATCTATGTGCATAATATCAATCAATGAATCTATACTTTCATATGCCCACACAAAGATATGAGGTCATTAGCTACATTCATTAGTCAAGATCGCAAGACCGAAACATACCGTAGTTTGGAAAGAGACAATATCTTTATACACACAAACACACGCATACACGCACACATACACTAACACACACACACACACACACACATACGGTCATAGACAAACGCACGCACACACACACACGCACTCACAGGTGCACACGCAAACACACGCTCACACGCATATGCGTATATAATGGAAAAAAAGCAAAGTTAAATTGGTGAAAAGAAACCAGAAAAGCTATATACGTATACATAGCATAACAAGAAAAAAGAGAAAAAAACCCCCAGAAAATAGAAAAATAGGGGGTAGCAATAACATTATTATATTTAAACGGAAAGATGTTTGGACAAATTGATTAGTGACTTTTCGCTGAATTAGCTGTCAGTTTGCTACGTACTCCTGTGTAAATAATTTTTCAGTGGGTTAGAAGGGTCAAGCAGAAGTAATCGTCTTGATATGAGATGTGTCTTTTACCGATATTACCTGGAGACGCCATATTTTCGTGTGTGTATATATTATAAACACAGGCGCGCTTTTAGCCACACACATCACATACACAACCACAAGTAAGGATAAATATCTATCTATCTATCTATCTATCTATCTATCTATCTCTATCTATCTATCTATCTATCTATCTATCTATCTATCTATCTATCTTTCTGTCTTTCTTTCTTTCTATCTATCTATCTATCTATCTATTTATCTATCTATCTATCTATTTATCCATCTATCTATCTCTCTATCTATCTATCTTTCTTTATTTCTTTCTATCTATCTATCTATCTATCTATCTATCTATCTATCTATCTATCTATCTATCTATCTATCTATCTTTCTATCTGTCTGTCTGTCTGTCTGTCTGTCTGTCTGTTTGCCTTCCTGTCTGCCTGTCTGTCTGTCTATGTTTGTATCTATCTATCGATGTATCTGTCTATCTGTCTATACACAGACACACATACTCATGCCTGTGTAGTTGAGAAATTCGCTTTGCAACCGTGTAGTTTCAAGTTCAGTTCCACTGCGCATCGTCTTGTGCAAGTGTCATCCATTTCTGACGGGGTCCGACAATGTCTTGTGAGTGAATTTGGTAGAGGTTGTGTGGAAGCTCGTTCTCTTTATGTGTGTGTGTGTGTGTGTGGTGTGTTTGTGTGATTGTCGTGCAGTGTGCGTGTGTGTGGGTGTGCACGCCTGCATGTGTGTTTCTCACCGTCCAACGATCACTTTTGGTTCCTTTATATCTCTGTTACTTGGCGTTTCATCAAGAAGTATTGATGGAAAAGTTACCTGACTCAATTATCAGAATATTATCACCTTCAAAACCCTTCAAGACTGCCATGGCATAGACACAGTCGAATGCTTAAAGTAAGTATGTAAAACAAAAGAAGAATAAAAGAATGCGTAGGCATATACACCAATACACAATACATTTACGTACGAACCTGTCTACTTCTATAAATATGTATGTATATCAGTGAAGTATCACAAATTGAAGAGGGAAACGAAATAACGAGTTAACGAACAACGTGAAAAGTTACAGAAATTCGAAAAGTTATGGATAAATGTAAACACACAAAAAATAGCAATAAATGTTGTGCACGTGTTGTACACCGGAAAAAAATGGAAAGGAAAATATGTATACAGATGTTTCAGATGAAAATTTTATTAAACTAGAGTAAAAAGCGAGTTAAAAAAATTAGGAAAAAAGCGATACCTA
Organism: Octopus sinensis; assembly: GCF_006345805.1. Classification (NCBI taxonomy): domain Eukaryota; kingdom Metazoa; phylum Mollusca; class Cephalopoda; order Octopoda; family Octopodidae; genus Octopus; species Octopus sinensis. The sequence goes on from NC_042997.1 coordinate 184,494,300, forward strand.
CTCTGAAGCACGTGGGCATTTTTCTGTCACATGAACAGGCACACGCATACATTCATTCATTCAAAAACAGCTTGACCTCCTGCTGCCCAAGGTCGTAGATGAACCTACGGCAAGAAACTCGGCAATCATGGTAAGAAACTCGAAAGAGGGCAGCTATGTCGAACTCCTTCCTTCATCAAAAGCATATCTCATAAAAATAGCCATTTAAAAGGTGATAATACTGATGGTGAAACGCATAAAAGAACACATGCATACAGAAAAACATACGTACATACATACATACATACATACATACATACGTACATACATACATACATACATACATACATACATACGTACGTACGTACGTACGTACATACCATACATACATACATACATACATACATACATACATACGTACATACATACATACATACATACATACATACATACATACATACATACATACATACATAAAAACATACAAAGATGCACACATACTTCTGATCGTGTAAGACCTCTTCCTAAGCTCAATAAGTCCGTTCTGAGAGTCCAAGAAGTTCCTGTACGTAAATTTGTTTTTTAGTGGATAAAGTTACACAGCATTGAACCCACTTTTCAAGGCATCAGTGGGAAAACAAGGATTTAGATGACCAAAAACTGACTGCAAATCATGTTTTCTTTCTTTCTTTGCATTTTTGGAGAAAGTTCTAAGAGAACTGGAGGGGGTGGGCATTCGCACATACATACATACATGCATACATACATACATGCATACATACATACATACATACATACATACATACATACTACATACATGCATACATACATACATATATACATACATAATCTTGCTCTCGTCAACGCCATTCGACGCAAAATGATTCGAAATATTTTTTGTGACCCTTAATATGCTTTATCTGACTGTTTGCAACCTTGTTCTCTTCCAAGGCTCCCCTAAATACAAATTATGTACTTGAAACTAGCGAAGAAAGATGCTCAAGTTTCATGATTTCCTCTCTCTCTCTCTCTCTCTCTCTCCTTTCTCTCTTTCTCTCTCTCTTTTTCTCTTTCTCCCTCTCTCTCTCTTTTTCTCTCTTCCTCTCTATCATTCTTCTGAGATGCACTTGCTTCAATTGAAGTGTAGATCTTATGAAGCTCTACGTCTTCACTTATAGCTAATATTTGTAAATCTCCTTTTGTCTTCTGGACATAACATATGATTGGATTTATCTTTCTTCAATTCTAGGCTTGCACTATTTGATTTAAACCCATAAATCTCCCATATAATTCCCATTAAAGGTATTTGTCATTGTTCATGTACTGATGACCTAATCTTTGCGGTATTATTTTCCAAGGGTCAGTTTTGTTATCGATGAAAGACTCAGTCATTAAGTACCATCGACACATTACACATTCAAGTCATCCATAGGTTCAACTATTCATCTAGCCATCATACCTTTTTTTAAAACATTTAACCATACATCTATAACAAATCACTTAAACATAAATTCATCCATTTAAGTAACCCTTCCGTCCGCAATCTATCCATAAATCAATGCATCCCACAATCCATGTATTTATTCATATAGCCATGCATTCATTCGTCCTCCTACCTATCTACCTAGTGGAGGCACATGGCCTAGTGGTTAGAGCAGCGGACTCGCGGTCAAGGGATCGCGGGTTCGAATCTCAGACCGGGCGATGTGTGTGCTTATGAGCGAAACACCTAAGCTCCACGCAGCACCGACAGAGGTAATGGCGAACTTCTGCTGACTCTTTCGCCAAACTTTCTCTCACTCTTTCCTACTGCATCTTGCAGCTCACCTGCGACGGACCGGCGTCCCGTCCAGGTTGGGGAACCTATACGCCAAGGAAACCGGGAAACCGGCCCTTATGAGCCAGGCGTGGCTCGAGAAGGAACAAATAACTGTTACTCCTAAAGGAAGGAAGGAAACCTATCTACCTAACAATTTCTGCATAAAGAGATCGAAGGTTTGAAATATTCATTGGTCTATTTACACATCCATCTATACAGCTATTCATACATCCAATAACTCCCTCAACCGTGTATCTATTTAAGTCTCTTTCCAACCGTCCCACGAGTGAGTTTAGATTCGGTTCTTTGGCAAACTAGTAATAATCGCTAAATTTAATTTAAATTACACCCTAGCATTTTTAAAACGGAAGTGCACAAGTACAAATTAAAGAGGGGATCTTGAACGATCATAGGTATGCTAGAGCGAGATAGGATGTTGCTAATCTAAAATAACAACAATCAGTTACTATAATCCATTTTTATA
>NC_042997.1:184496681-184506681 GCF_006345805.1 Octopus sinensis
CTAATCTTTGCGGTATTATTTTCCAAGGGTCAGTTTTGTATCGATGAAAGACTCAGTCATTAAGTACCATCGACACATTACACATTCAAGTCATCATAGGTCAACTATTCATCTAGCCATCATACCTTTTTTTAAACATTTAACCATACATCTATAACAAATCCTTAAACAATAAATTCATCCATTTGTAACCCTTCCGTCCGCAATCTATCCATAAATCAATGCATCCCACAATCCATGTATTTATTCATATAGCCATGCATTCATTCGTCCTCCTACCTATCTACCTAGTGGAGGCACATGGCCTAGTGGTTAGAGCAGCGGACTCGCGGTCAAGGGATCGCGGGTTCGAATCTCAGACCGGGCGATGTGTGTGCTTATGAGCGAAACACCTAAGCTCCACGCAGCACCGACAGAAGGTAATGGCGAACTTCTGCTGACTCTTTCGCCACAACTTTCTCTCACTCTTTCCTCCTGCATCTTGCAGCTCACCTGCGACGGACCGGCGTCCCGTCCCGGTGGGGAACCTATACGCCAAGGAACCGGGAAACCGGCCCTTATTAGCCGGCGTGGCTCGAGAAGGAACAAATAACTGTTACTCCTAAAGGAAGTAAGGAAACCTATCTACCTAACAATTTCTGCATAAAAGATCGAAGGTTTGAAATATTCATTGGTCTTTTACACATCCATCTATACAGCTATCATACATCCAATAACTCCTCAACCGTGTATCTATTTAAGTCTCTTTCCAACCGTCCACGAGTGAGTTTAGATTCGTTCTTCTTTGGCAAACTAGTAATAATCGCTAAATTTTAAATTACACCCTAGCATTTTTAAAACGGAAGTGCACAAGTACAATTAAAGAGGGGATCTTGAACGATCATAGGTATGCTAGAGCGAGACTAGGATGTTGCTAATCTAAAATAACAACAATCAGTTACCTATAATCCATTTTTACTAATCTCCCAAACATCTATTCACTCCCTCCCCATCCATGTGTATGTGTATACACGCATACACATAATACATATATGCAGACATGCACACACACACATAAACTCACACAAATATATATTTTACACATGTATAATCTATTTATCTCCACCTATCTAACGATCAATCTGTCATCATTTATGTCCCTTTATATGTATATGCGTCTGTGTATATGTATACGTATATATAGAGGCGCACACACATATGTATGAATATAGATATATATGCACACACAGACACACACAAATAAACAAACATACACACATATATGTATATACATGAGTATATATATATATATATATATATATATATATACTTTGATACTTTGATACTTTGATAGGTTTCGGCCATTATTGGCCCAGGCCATGTCTAACTTAATAGCACCACCTGGTGAAGTCTTTCAAGTCAGAATTTGGGCACTATGGCCCACTCAAGTAGAGAGTTATTGTTTACAGAGACATATCCGGTGTAGGGGGTTTATCCGGGATTTCTTGAAGGAATCTGTCCCAAGACTTCTTGAACCTATAGGTCAGTTTCTGTTTTAATGTGTTTTGGTGTAATGTTAAGAGAGCGGGGCCAATTGAGGTGAAATAATTGTGCCGTATTGTTGTTATGAGATGAGAGTGCGATTTTTGTTTTGGGCGGATGGCACGGGGCCCAAGCCTTGGATGTACCTTAAAGGTGATGCCAACATCATTTGGGCAATGCTGATGGAATATTTTCCACATCATGCAGATGATGTAGCGCTCACGACGACGTTGGAGAAATATAGTTTTAGCTTTTCTAGTCGACCCCAATAGTCGAGGCCTGTCATGCCATCTATCTTTTTTGGTGATTGCCCTTTGAGGTGCTTCGAACTTTTTGGTACCTTGTATTGTGTGGGGAGACCACAGTGGACAACAGTCCAAGGTGGGGTCGGGCAAAAGTGGAGAAGAAAGACGATAATGGTGTGGATATCTCTCGACTGGAAAGTTCTGAGAATCCAGGAACACATTCTGCGGGCCATGTCAACTTTGGTGTTTATATGAGTGGCCCAGCTTACGTTGTTGTCCACAATTACTCCCAAGTCTCTGATGTTGTTGGACGCCGCGAGAGTTTCACCTGAAGGAAGGGAGTATGGGAGTTTCAGGGCATCCTCTTTTCCAAAGTGGATTAGCTCAAATTTATCCTCGTTCAGCAGCATATTGTTTTTTTCTGCCCATTGGATAACAGCCAGTAGATCTGACTGAAGGCATGTCGGTCACTCGCCTCATTTATGACCTTCTGTAGCTTGGAGTCATCTGCAAAGATTTTTATGTTGCTGTGCTTGATGATGTCATTAATGTCATTAATGTAAATGATGAAAAGAAGTGGGCCCAGCACAGTGCCTTGCGGAACGCCACTACTGACTTTGGCTGGGCTTGATTTTACCCCCTTCACTACAACATGTTGAGATCTGTCTGTCAGGAAACACTTAATCCATTTCAGTAACTTTCCAGAGACACCAATGTTGATAGTTTTTTCAATAGGATCTTGTGATCGACCCTGTCGAAGGCCTTACTGAAATCAAGGTAGATGACATCGGTTTGGAGCCCTCTCCCCAAGCTCTCAAAATGTCCTCAAAGTGATGCAGGAGCTGCGTTAGGCAGTCCCTTCCATTACGGAACCCATGTTGGTTGGAGATCAGCCGTCTGTTGCTTTCCAGAAATTGGGTTATTTGAGATCTCACCACCCTCTCAAATACCTTGATGATATGAGAGTGAGTGAGATCGGACGGTAATTCACTGCAAGGGACTTGTTTCCCTTTTTGAAAACTGGACAACAGACTGGGACAGAAGGTTTTTTGGAATATAGCCAGATCCAGTGAGTTTCTCCACAGATTAGCAAGGGGAGATGCAAGTTGGTGTCGACACACCTTCAGGACACAAGCAGGGAACCTATCGGGGCCTACTGCTGAATTGTGTTTTATTTCGTTTATCGCCGCTAAGACATCAGGGGCACTAAACGTTATGTCCGATATAGTGTGTTGGGGGTTGACATCACTGATACAGCCCAGATCGGCCATATCAGGATTGCTGAAAACAGAGCAGTATTTGTTTCTGCAGTATCTCGGCCATGGATTTGGCATTATCTTGGAGAGTGCCAGTTTCGTCAATTAGAGGGCCTACAGTGGAGACAGTGACCCTGCGTTTCCTCCTCGCAAATGAAAAGAACACTTTGGGGTTTGAGTTTGATTTTTTCAATGGCCCACTTCTCCTCAGCTGATCTTTGGTTATTGATGAGGGACTTCATGCATTGTTGGAGGTTATATTTTTTGGATTCAAGCAGTGCGATAGCCGTCGAATGTGTGTGTTGCTGTTGGCAGTACTTTAGTTTGTTAATTTTTTTTGTTTGTTCTTTTTATTTTTCTGATAATGGTTTTTCTGTTTTTGGGGGATTCTGCACTTTTTGTTCACAGGTCTTGGTGGGGAGTGTTTTGCACATATGTCTGTGACGGTGTCTACAAAGATCTGCCAAGATGTTTTATGGTTGGTGGAGATGTGTGTATGTGTAAAGGACCAGTCAACATTTGATAGCTCGTTCCTGATTGCATCCCAGTTGGCTTTATGGAGATCCATGTTGTCAAATGGGTGGGCTGGAGGAAGGTCACTAGGATTAGCTTTCGGCTGGTGGAATTTCATGTTACAGAGAACCATGTCATGGTCTGAAAGAAGGGTTTTTCCACTGTAACGTTATGTATAGTGTTAGTGTGGTTACTAAACACTAGGTCCAAAATGTTCTGATGTCTTGTTGGTGCAAGGACAATTGGGACAAGAAAAACTCATTCGTAAAGTCGAAAGTGACTCTGGCTGCTTCTTTGTCAGCGGTTGAGGCGGGAGTGCTTGGTTTCAAACAGTTTGTAGTCCAGTCAACACAGGGTAGATTGAAGTCTCCCATCATGAGTATGTTGCTAGAATGGCACTGTTGAATAAAGCACTTAATGCTGTTGAGGCATTCTTTAAGCACAGTAGGGTGGTGTTTGGGGCGGCCTATAGAGCCCAATTACTGTCAGATCATTGGATATATTTATCTACTTTTGTATGTACGTATCTGTTTACTTCTGTAAATATAAACATGCTTACATAATACATGCAGGCAACATTCATACACAGACACACACAAACACACACACACACACACACACACACACACACACACACACACATATATATATGCATATACATCTATACATATATACATACGTATACGTGTATGTAATGTATATATGTATATATATACATGTATACATTTATGTATATATGTATATATACATATATACATATACGTGTATGTATGTATGCATGTATGTATGTAGGTAGGTAAGTAGGTAGGTAGGTAGGTAGGTAGGTAGGTAGGTAGGTATATCCTTATATTCGAATTGAGATTGAAAGAGAACATGTCACTGAAAGAGAGAAAAGCGAAATTTGAATATATAATCTAATCAGAAAATGGGATTTTCTATAACGCAATCAGATGCTAGTTTATTGATGCCGTTATTCTGTTATATTTCGCATTCGACTGTTGTGTGTTTTATGGGAAATTGAAATTCTCTCCTGAAATTATTCTCATTGAAAAGATAATCATTTTGTATAGTTGCGGGAAGTCAATTTCTCATGGGAGCCGTATTGAAGATTGTTATTTAGCATATTTTTGGATAAGAATATCTGACTGTTGGCTCCATTTTGGAGATGATCTTAGGAGGTCGTGTTAACTGCGTTTCAGTGTGTATTACACTTAAGAAGAAAGACAGACAGGCAGACCGATAGACAGACAGAAGAACAGAGAGGAAGGCATATAGAAGGCAGGTAGACAGGTAGGCAGGCTGTCGGGCTAACAGACGTAAGTTTGGTCTAATTACTTATGTTTGTGAGATGGAATAAGCAAAGCGTAATAAGGGACTGCAGTGGAAGAAGGGAAGTTAAATAAGTGAAAAAGAAAGGGGACAGAAGCAAAATGTAAATAACGTAAGAGAGTGAAAAAGGTAACGAACTTACCTTAGTGAAAGTAAGATAAGGTAACAGATGTGGCTATTAGGAAAACACAACGTAATTTAAATGAAAATGAAGTGTTTATGTGTGCGTATGTTTATGTATGTGTGTATATGTATAAAGAGATAGATAGATAAATAGTGATAGAGAGATGGGGATAGGAAGGCAGATGGAAGGGAGATTGTAAAGAAAACAAAGAAAAATGATGAGTAGAGAGGTGGAAGGAAAGGAACAAGGCATCTCACCTACATGAGACATAAGTGGCTTGATATATTGGTTTCAGACTTTGGCACAAGGCCAGAAATTTCGGGGAAGATAGGTAAGTCAATTACATCGACCCCAATGCTCAACTGGTACTTTTTTTTTATTAGTCCAGAAAGGAAAAAAAGTAAAGTCTACCTCGGCGGAAGTTGAACTCAGATCATAAAGACAGACGAAATGCCGCTAAGCGCTTTGCTAACGATTCTGCCAGCTCGCCACCTTAGTGGCCTGATGTATTACCTTCATAAGAAAGAAAATATGGAATGATGAGAGAATTGATAGAAATTTTGGCACAAGGTAAGCAATTTTAGGGGTAGATGTGGGTTATTCGATTACATCGACCCCCGGACATGACTGTACTTTATTGTACTTTATTTCATCGAGCCTGAAACAATGAAAGGCAAAGTTCATCACAGCGGTTAAACACGTGATGAAAAGTGCCGAAAGAAATACTGCTAAGTATTCTGTGCCAGCTCTCCTCCTTGTGGCGCGATGAAGAGTCAAGAGTATATCGAAGCGGTCAACGCTATAGACGAGTTTATTTTCAGTGAGTCAGAAAAGAAGGATATATATATATTATTGTTTACTAAAGAAGGATATATAAATAAGTGAGAAGAAAACAAAGCACCACTGATGCGGTCACAGGAGTGTGACGAAAGAACTCTGGCCGAAATAAGATTAAGATTAATGTAAAAAATAAATAACACTGAAGCAAAGTAACACCAAATATATAGTGCGTGTGTTTTTATTGGCTAAACTGGCAAAATGACCATTCCGAAATATAACAATAAGATATATATATTATTGTTTACTAAAATAAAGAACAGTTTCAAATTTTGGCACTAGACTAGTAGCTTTTGAGAGGAGGGAAAGTCGATTACATCATCCCGAGAACTCAACTGCTATATATTCTATTGACCCCGAAATGATAAAAGACGAGGTCAGCCGCGGCAAAATTTAAATTCAGAACGTAAATACAGACGAATTGCCGTAAGCATTGCTACCGGAATGTTAGCGATTCCTCCAGTACGTGGGTTCAGTTACTAAAATAAAAATAAAAATAAAAATAAAATGGCATTTGATTTGCAAGTAAGAGATTTGAAATCGGGATGTAAGGAATATTTTTTATTTTACCTTTTTGTCACTAAGTTAAACTTAAATGCCAATATAATGGAAACGAAAACAGGGCGACGAGTTGGCAGAAGCGTTAACACGCCGGGCAAAATGGTTATTGGCATTTAGCCCGTCATTACGTTCTGAGTTCAAATTCCGTCGAAGTTTACTTTTCCTTTCATTCTATCTGGGTCTGATAAAATAAGTACCAGTTGAGCACCGGTGTCTATATAATCGACTGACACATTCCCTCAAAATTGCTGGCCTTGCACCATAATTTGAAACCAATATGAGAGAAAAGAATGCGTTAGCTTTTGCTGTAAGCATTACAGAAACGAAGGATGTGTATAGTATTTAAAAGAAAAGAAGCAAAAATACTTCAGCATTTCCTAATCTTATGATCACTATTGTGATGTAGGATTTTATCTGACTGTGAAAGTTGCTGTAATAAGCAACATAGGACGTTGGTAATAGCTTACTGAATCAACTCTGAGATTTAGTTTGCTTCCGTTGGAATAATTATCCACTGATCACTAATTCCAGAGGCATAAGGAATATCTTATGGTCATGTGAGAAAAATATTCACTCATGTAATCACAAAGGATTTACGTGTAATCCCGAATGAACATCACAGCCTCGTGTTTCGATATTTTTCTTTGTGTTCCTAAGACTAATCTTTTTATACTTGTGAAATGTTATATTTGCCCTCTCTAATCTGTCTATAAAGAAAGCGCTGCACATCCATAATCTTCGAAATGAACCTGTATTGATTTGGTCAAAGTGTAGAGGTCATTTCAGCTGTTTTCTTTTTTTTTTTCCTTTAGCCAGAGTAAATAATGTAAACTCTTTGCTGCTTGCCAACCTGGTTTCAACAAGTCTTCTTACCAGAGAGTTCATGCTGACATATCGATTTTGAAATTGTTGCATCTCTTGTTTGGGATGGATGCTGATGTTTGGCAGAAATGGAGGCAGACGTTAGTAATCTGCCAGAATCATTGAGTATAAATTTTAACGTGCTGTTAATGATTATTGAGTTGGGAGAAGCGGGAGACTATTATATTGGTTGGATTAATGAGGACTGGCATCAAGAAAGCACGGAAGGTGATCAGGAAATGGCTTTTGTTGCGTTGCTGGTCAACGCCACTATTTCTTGTTGAAAGGATGGAAGCTTATTAAAATTTCGACATTTGTACGATTTGTTGCTTCCGAGGTTCCAGTTCTGCTATTGTGTATAAATTTAAGAGATAGAGCATCAGTGTTGCGATTCATTTTAGATTCTGCTGTCAAATAGCCGGAGACAGCTTAATGATGAGATATTCCCATTGGGGGGAAAGTAACTAGTTGAAGAAGATGAATTATTATATATTGATCTCATATGGCGCATTAAGTGAACACTGTCGATAAAATCGATTACAAAAATAAAATTACAAAATAGAGTTTTTACGCATCTTACTAGAAATAGACGGTGTACTCGAAAAAAATATGCAGACGCAACTAAGATTTAGTGACACTGAAATTAAGGTGTTCTCCATTATAAGGTGAGCATAGCTTTAGGAAATTAACGTCATCCTTGAACAAGAATAAATTTAGATTATAAATAGTTAAAAAAATGTGAAATCTAAATTCAATGCAGTGGTTCTCAAACTGCAAACTACAAGCCCTTCGATAATGTCGGCGAAAGATTTTGCAATCTCTTCCCGTCTTCATTAATGAAACGACAAAATAGTTTCCGTGTAATTCTATTGTCAGCACATTATTTTGATAAATTTGAAAAAGTTGTAAACTATCGTAATTTTATTGCACATGGCAATTTGTCCGCCATCTTTTCGATCCTCACAGTCTCACGAAAAAAGAAAAAAACAATGTCAAGCACTTGTACCATTTTCCGAATATACAGTACATGCGTATTGACGTAGTTTATAATTGTGTATCTGCCGTATATTACAGGTAAACATGTATAACCAAGGAAATTTTATTGTTATCTTCACTTAAGCGGACAACTTTGGCATCTGCTGTTACCTTCATTACTCCTCTATTTAATCTCACAATTTTTTGATTTCACATCTATAAAACACACACACACACACATACACACACACACACACACACATACACACACACACACACACACACATACACACACATACACACACATACACATTACATCTTTGATGATAAGGGATGACTAAAACGCTGGAATGTCATAGTGAACGCAATACAAGACTCAGTTCAAACTAAGGCAATATACGAACAAAATACTTTTCGAGATTTTGTTACGTCTCTTTACATTCTCAGTTAAAAATCCTGCTTTTATTGTATTACTTTCAGAGTTGATAAAACGAAAGCCCACCAAGAACTGGGCTCTCTCCAACATCCCTGGCGCTGTGCCAATGTTAGAACACCATACTGATTTCAAATATACTGAGATCGTCTTTACGTTTTATCTGTCAATTGATAAAAGAAAATATCGATCATTTACTAAAATTGCCACAAACAAGTCTAACGGGCCTACTTTGGCAAAATACTACCTGAATGGGAGAATCGATGCACTTGACCATCCTACTAGAAATAACGTCAAAAATCTCCACTAAATCAAATCACACTCGTATATATATGTGTGTGTGTGTGAGTGTGTGTGTTTGTGTTTGTACCCCTTGATAGTCAGTATTAGTTTGTTCGCGTCCCGTAACCTAGCGGCTCGGCATAGCAGAATAAGTACTAGACTTCAAAAAGTATTGGTACTGGTGGAGATTTGTTCCACTAAATCTTCCAGTGTAGTGCTCCAGCATATATATATATATATGTGTGTGTGTGTGTATGTATATATTTATATATATATATATATATATATAAAGTTAATCCAAACATGAAAACACAAAGAGAAAACACAACAACGCGAGGACGTGGAACAAATATAGTATTATTGGACGCTCAGGAAGGAAGGAAAGAAGGAGAGTTTAACGTTTTGAGCGGAGCTCTTCGTCAGAAACATAGGAAAAGGAAAGGTCCAGAGAAGGGAAGACGGAGGAAAAAATCGCCAACAGTACACACGCGCTCACATAAAAGATTGTGGGTAAGGCCAAAGCAATGCGAAGTATATGCAAGGTAAATCACAAGAAAATAAATGTGTAAATTATGTAGACTATATATATATATTATATATATATATATATATATTATATATATATATATATATATATATATATATGTATATATATATATACGTTCCCCAGTTCATTCCTGATGTGAAATCGTCTGTTGAAATAGATATTCATGTATTTCTGGAAGGTGATTTTATTATTTATTTATTATTATTTTTTACAAATAAACATACGCACTATATATATATTTTTTCACTCGTTTATTATTATTATTTTATTATTTTAACGCTTGCCCATTGTCCAGAAATCTTACGTCACACATCTGTGACCTCTTGAGCGACACTTTTCGTTTCCGTGTGTATTCTTGCTCCACTTACTCCGTTCTGTTCATCTAAGATGTATATTCTTACGTGCGCATGCGTTTGTGTGCTCGTTTGATTTTTTTTTGTGTGTGTATGTGTGTGTATCATAGTTTTTAGCGGCAATGTGGCCTTCTCCTCAGCCCCAACGTCCTACCCAGATGTG
>NC_042997.1:184519181-184529181 GCF_006345805.1 Octopus sinensis
CAGTGGGTAATCAAAAACATCAAACAGAACCCAAAAGTGTTCTCTATGTAAATAAGCATAGAACACTGTCTCACCCATTGGGCCATTGATTGATGATAACGGCATTCCCCAACACGATGCTAAAGAAATGGCAAAAATACTGCAGAAACAATACTGCTCTGTCTTTAGTGTTCCCACTGATATTGACGTAAGAGAAGCGAACGAAGTTGACTCCCAACATAAAATCTCAGATATAACCTTCACTGCCACTGACATCGTAGCAGCAATAAATGAGGTCAAATACTACTCTGTTGTAGGCCCTGATAGATTCCCCGCTAGTCTCCTGAAGGAATGTAGACACCAACTTGCAGTCCCTCTGACCAACCTCTGGAGAAATTCGTTAGACGCAGGTTATATACGAAAAACAGTTTCTATCCCAGTCAGTCAACCCGGTTTTTTTCAAAGGGAAACAATCCCCCTCGCACTCAACTATCGCCCAATCTCACTCACCTCCCACATCATTAAAATGTTTGAAAGAGTGTTAAGATCAAGGATAGCTGACTTCCTGGAGACTCACAAACTCCTAAATGCAAATCACCGTGGCTTTCGCTGTGGCAGGGGCTGTCTAACACAGCTCTTACACCACATTGAAGATGTACTCAAAGCCTTGGGAACAGGTTCGAACTCTGACATCATATATCTTGACTTCAGTAAAGCGTTCGACAGGGTAGACCATAACATCCTACTCTCAAAATTGGCAAATGTTGGAATCCGTGGAAAAGTTCTACACTGGATTAAGTATTTCCTGGCGAATAGAACACAACATGTTGTAGTTGATGGAGTCCACTCAAGCCCAGCAAAAGTCACCAGCGGTGTCCCCCAGGGGACTGTCTTGGGTCCGCCACTCTTCATAATTTACATAAACGACCTTTCCAGTGTCGTACATTACTGCAAGTGAAAATATTTACTGATGACACCAGCTCCAGCAATCGTCAATGAAAAGCAGACCGAACTCAACTCCAGTTTGATCTATATGCTGTGAGTCAATGGGCAGACAGAAACAAAATGCAACTGAATGAGGGAAAATTTGAGCTGATGCATTTTGGAAGAAATTCCTTACTAAAACATCCATACTCTCTTCCTTCAGGGGAACCGCTCACAGCCTCTAACAATATCAGAGACCTGGGTGTAATTGTTGATGACGATCTCAGTTGGAGTGCACACATCAACAAGAAGGTCGATATAGCTCGTAGGATGAGTTCCTGGATCTTAAAAATTTCCGGTCCAGAGAACAAGGTGTCATCATACAACTTTTCTCCTCCTTTGTACTGCCACACCTCGAATACTGCTGCCCACAGTATGTTTCTCCATACAAGACAAAACATCTCGAGGATTGAGTCACCCCAGAGGGCACTCACTAAACGAATTGAAGGCATGGCTGCTCTCGATTATTGGGATCGCCTTAAAGCCTCGAAACTTTACTCTCTCCAGCGTCGCCGTGAGCGGTACATCATTTGTACGATGTGGAGAATATACCGCCAACTTTGCCCAAACGACCTGAACATTAGCTTCAAGGTTCATCCAAGACTGGGACCTCGAGCCATACGTCCACTGCCCAATTCAAGATCACAGCATACATGTACACTGCAACATAATTTCTTTTCCTCAACAGGCCCTGCCCTATTTAACATTGTCCCGAAAGAGATCAAAGAGGAAAAGGATCCCATCAACTTTAAACGGAGTCTGGATAGATTCCTTCAAGGAATACCAGATAAGCCACCCATAATTGGATACAACTCACCCAACAAGAACTCACTACTTGAATGGACCGTAAACAAAACTCGACTTAAACAGGATTCGAATAATTCTATCAGGTGGTGCTATTAAGTTAGACATGGCCTGGACCAATCTTTGGTCGAAACATATCTAAGTTTAATCTAAGTTTATGTATATATATATATATATATATATATACTATATATATATATATATATATATATATATATATAGATATATATATATATATATATATATATATATATATATATATAGATATATATATATATATACATGGAATATATATACATATATATATATATATATATATATATATATATATATATATATATATATATTATATAAAAGGGCTTAGTAAAATAAATAACTTTGGCCGCATACTGACACTCTTAGAATAGCAGCTAAAAACTTTTAGTGCTTCATTTTAATGAGTTCAGTATGCGGCAAATAATTGATTTTACTAAGCCCTTTTAATAATGTAATATTTGGAATTCGCCTTGAATGGTCCCTTGCATACTGAACACTTGGTATGAAATTGATTAATAATTAATTAATTTTGCCCTCAATTATTGAAATATATATATATATATATATTGTTATATTCGGAATGGTTCATATTGCCAGTTTAGCAATAAAAACACACGGCACTATATATTTGGTGTTATTTTGCTTCAGTGATATTTATTTTTAGTGACATTAATCTTAATCTTATTTCGGCCAAAGTTCTTTCGTCACACTCCTGTGACCGCATCAGTGGTCCTTGTTTTCTTCTCACTTACTTGGTCCTACCTTACTAACCGTCAGCCATTTGTATTTCTATTGTATGTCTTCATTTGCGCAAACTTATATCTTCTATGTGCGTCATGTTTATTAGTGTGTGTGTGAGGGGGATGCCTGTAATATTTGTATCTTATGGTTATAACATTTCTTCGTAATTTGTATTTTGTTTTTGTTGTTGTTGTTTTGTTCTAATTTTGTTCATTGTTTACTTCCACCATTATTATCATTTACATTGCTTGTATGTATGTATTAACAACAATATTATGTAATAAAATAATTAAATCTAATTGAAAAAAAAAATAATATATATATATTATACATATATATATATATATATATATTATATCTTCCTATATATATATATAATATATATATAATATATATACATATAACATATATATACATATATATATATATATATACATATATACACACATATACACATATACATACTATATACATATATATAGTTATTCATTTCTATTTCTTTAATTATCTGTGTATTTATTATGTTTGCAGGATCCACTATCGTCATATGTTGTGGTGTGCGCTATTGCTCCATTCTAGTTCTCTATTCAGGCTAGGTTTATTTTCTATTATATGTGTAGCTTCTGTAATTTGTCTAATTGTTGCATCTGTTCTATGTGTGGACAATATCTTATCTCTTATGTTATTGATTGATCCCCCGTGTTCTTGTTCAGCGTGTTGGTACAGAATCGATGAGCTTTTACCTTCCTTGAGTTGTCTCCAATGTTCATTCACCCGCTCACCAATGCTTCTTGCTGTTTCCCCTACGTATGTTACTGTCTTGTTACTGCATCGTCCCTCTATACATCTTATACTATAGACCACATTTCTGGCTTTACAGTTTGTTTGTGGGCTAAATCTACATACAGTGCAATAGTTATCCGTACAGAGAGTTCTACTAAAAGGATAGCTTCTACCAATTATAGATCTGATAGGGTTGCCTGGCTTTTCAACAACCTTAATTCTTAGTTTAAGTTTATCTAGGGTCCTTCTAAAGCGGTACGCCAGTTCACCTCCAGGGGTGGTGTCAACGAACATGACACTCTGGTATTTATGGCTATCATACCAAGAGTTGGCCTTCCCTATTTTCTTTTTTGTCCTTTCTATAGTGTTCCATGACTTGTTCCTATAGAGTGGGCAAATCCCATTCCTATCATTACATAATATATTATCAAATTTCTTCATGGCTCCTTTGTATACTCTGACCCTTTCTTTATGGCTGTAACCTGAGAACTGCATGCGGTGAATGAAATACTGTATGTGTCTCTTTAATTCTGTAGGCTCGCACATGCGTGACACATTTCTCATTATTCTGACGAGGTCTGCCATCAAAATATTGAATTTGGCATTGCCCGCAATGGCTGAGGTCCGTTGGATCAGGTATTTTGAGGCCATAGGTTTTGCATAGTATGAATGAAGGATTTGGGTTTTATTTTTCACAATTTCTAGCCAGAGTTCAGTGTCTAGTACTGGTAGTCTATGGTTGGGGTGTTTAGTGGGGTAGTCTATTGTGACCTTAATACTCTGGTGGATGGAGTTAGCTATTTGCTGGATGCTCTCCATAGTATTAGTTTCTATTACTATATCAACATTACTCTCTTGTGGGGTGCCTTTACTACTATATTGATATCATCAACATAGCGAGAGTACATGTTTACGAGTATGGATTTCTGCAGTAGGCATTCTTTAAGCCTTCTGTCCCACCATACCATGAAGAGGTGGCCACATCACCAGCGATACTAACACCGATGGCTGCCCCCTCGTCCTGGGCATATATTTTATTATTAAATTTAAATGTGTGGCCTTTTAGGGTAACTCTTATAACTAGCTCCTAGTGCATGTGCGATCATTTTCTTTACCTGATGGACATTTGCGGGGCTCCGTATGGCTCTGGTCCATCCGCGCCATCTTTCTATATGTGTCTTCCTAGCCATAGAAGTAATTGTAGGCGGTCTACCTCTTAAAAATCTACTGGGACAGAAACTACTAAGATTATGTTTATCTAAGTATTCACTATTATATGTCAGTCTAAGTAGGAGGCCCAGTTCTTCTGTGTCGACATTACAGAACTCCACCTGGCTCTCGTTGATCATCTCCACGCACTTCTCCACTGCAAAATCTACGTCAATCGATGGGTATAGGGATACCACATCCATGCTACCTACTATACATCCTGTCAAGTCACAAGTTTGTTACAGTCACTGATCCTGCTTAGGAGATCTTCTGTGCTGTCACACACATCAGGTGACATCCTGATTATAGGGCGTATGATCATTGAGAGGAAGTAGGAGATTCTGTAATTGCTAGCGATATTCGCTCCACAGACTGGTCTGTTGGTGGTCCTGCTATAGGGTCAGTAAAACCTTTATGGTCCTTGCGAAGTCCATACAGTGCCGGGATATCATTGTTCCAGGCTTGGAAAATCCTTGCAGTACGTTTCTGAGGTCCTAGAACAATTATCCACATCATCATGTGGGCATTGAGGACCTTTTCTCTCTCCTCATGCGCCTGTACAGTTGTTACTTTTGTATTGGCGATATGAGGTTGCATTGCCTGGATGTAGTTCGGTAAGCTGTCTATTGACATCCTGCCGGACTTATCCGTGGAAAGGCATATCACCTCTCCGTTCCTCGTGCGTTGAATGAGCTTCTGTAGGCCACATGCAGGTTTAATCCCGAGTTGTTGGCGCGGATGGACCAGAGCCATACGGAGCCCCGCAAATGTCCATCAGGTAAAGAAAATGATCGCACATGCACTAGGAGCTAGTATAAGAGTTACCCTAAAAGGCCACACATTTAAATTTAATAATAAAATATATGCCCAGGACGAGGGGGCAGCCATCGGTGTTAGTATCGCTGGTGATGTGGCCAACCTCTTCATGGTATGGTGGGACAGAAGGCCTAAAGAATGCCTACTGCAGAAATCCATACTCGTAAACATGTACTCTCGCTATGTTGATGATATCAATATAGTAGTAAAGGCACCCCCACAAGAGAGTAATGTTGATATAGTAATAGAAACTAATACTATGGAGAGCATCCAGCAAATAGCTAACTCCATCCACCAGAGTATTAAGGTCACAATAGACTACCCCACTAAACACCCCAACCATAGACTACCAGTACTAGACCACTGAACTCTGGCTGAGAATTGTGAAAAATAAAAACCCAAATCCTTCATTCATACTATGCAAAACCTATGGCCTCAAAATACCTGATCCAACGGACCTCAGCCATTGCGGGCAATGCCAAATTCAATATTTTGATGGCAGACCTCGTCAGAATAATGAGAAATGTGTCACGCATGTGCGAGCCTACAGAATTAAAGAGACACATACAGTATTTCATTCACCGCATGCAGTTCTCAGGTTACAGCCATAAAGAAAGGGTCAGAGTATACAAGGAGCCATGAAGAAATTTGATAATATATTATGTAATGATAGGAATGGGATTTGCCCACTCTATAGGAACAAGTCATGGAACATATAGAAAGGACAAAAAAGAAAATAGGGAAGGCCAACTCTTGGTATGATAGCCATAAATACCAGAGTGTCATGTTCGTTGACCACCCCTGGAGGTGAACTGGCGTACCGCTTAGAAGGACCCTAGATAAACTTAAACTAAGAATAAGGTTGTTGAAAAGCCAGGCAACCCTATCAGATCTATAATTGGTAGAAGAAGCTATCCTTTTAGTAGAACTCTCTGTACGGATAACTATTGCACTGTATGTAGATTTAGCCCACAAACAAACTGTAAACCAGAAATGTGGTCTTAGTATAAGATGTATAGGGACGATGCAGTAACAAGACAGTAACATACGTAGGGGAACACAGCAAGAAGCATTGGTGAGCGGGTGAATGAACATTGGAGACAACTCAAGGAAGGTAAAAGCTCATCGATTCTGTACCAACACGCTGAACAAGAACACGGGGGATCAATCAATAACATAGAGATTAAGATATTGTCCACACATAGAACAGATGCAAACATTAGACAAATTACAGAAGCTACACATATAATAGAAAATAAACCTAGCCTGAATAGAGAACTAGAATGGAGCAATAGCGCACACCACAACATATGACGATAGTGGATCCTGCAAACATAATAAATACACAGATAATTAAAGAAATAGAATGAATAACTATATATATGTATATGTGTATGTATATATGTGTATATGTGTGTGTATATATGTATATATATATATATATGTATATATAGTTATATGTATATATATATATATATATATATTATATATATATATATATATAATATATATATGTATATATATATATATTTTTTTTTTTTTTCAATTAGATTTATTATTATTATTACTAATATTGTTGTTATACATACAAGCATATGTAATGATAATAATGGGTGGATGTAAACACATGAACAAAATTAGAACAAAAGCAACAACAACAAAAAACAAAAACAAATTACAAGAATGTATATAACCAGAAGATACAAATATTACAGGCACCCCCTCACACACACACTAAATAAACATAGACGCACATAGAGATATAAGCATGCGCAAATGAAGACATACAATAGAAATACAAAATGGCTGACGGTTAGTAAGGAGAGACACAAGTAAGTGAGAGAAAACAAAGGACCACTGATGCGGTCACAGGAGTGTGACGAAAGAACTTTGGCCGAAATAAGATTAAGATTAATGTAAAAAATAAATATCAATGAAGCAAAATAACACCAAATATATAGTGCGTGTGTTTTTATTGGCTAAACTGGCAATATGACCATTCCGAAATATAACAATATCTGTTTCAACACACGACTTCACATAAAAAATCTTGCACAACAAATATTTAAACGTATATTATTATATATATATATATAATATAATATATATATATACATATATATATGCATATATATATACATATATATATATACACAATATATATATATACATATATATATATACATATATTTATACATACATATATACATATATATACATATATATAATATATATACATATATATATATATATATATATATATATATATATATATATATATATATATATATATATATTATATATATATATATATATATATATATATATATATACAGGCACGACAGAAGTAAATAGATACCCCATAAAGCAATAAAGCATTGTTCTAGGCTTATTTTAACTTGAAAAGGTTTATATTTCTAATTAATTCACATTTTTATGTTTCAGGTTCTATATATAACTGTTTAATCATGCAATGTACAAAAGAAACTTTGGAATTGTCAGAATTTCAAAGCGGCCGTATTATGGGTCAATCTGAAGGTGAGCTTAATCAGTGTAAATCTGCAGAAAACCTGCGGATCCTACTTTCTACAGTTAATAGAGTGATTGTGCAATTTACTAAGGAGGGGATTGAATCCACATCACCTCGCTCAGGTTGACCAGGGCCATCTGACAGGACCCTGCGCGGTTCTTTAAGATAAGTGTGGAGGACAATCCGTGTTGCAATGCCTCTGACATAGCAGAACAAATTGATATCAGTCCCAGAACAGCTGTCAGGTATCCCCCAAAACTTGGTTACTATGGCAGATCAGCAAGAACGAAACCATTTCTTCGACCAGTCAATATCGAAAGGGGAAAAGATTGGGCCAGTGAGATGGTGGAAAGTCCACTGGCATTTTGGGTCACTGTCATATTTTCTCATGAGTCCAGATTTGCTGTATTTTCAGGCAGTGATTGAGTGAGGGTATGGAGACTCTACGATCAAGAATTTGACATGAAATAATTGCAGCCAACAATGAAATACGGCAGCTATTCTGTGATGGTCTGGAGCGCAATTTGGAACAATGGTTGATCAGAGCTGGTGGAGTGTGAGGGAAACATAATCTCAGATGAATATGTGTCCATATTGCAGGTATTTTAAGAGGTATTTTTTCAAAACTATAATGGAAGTGACAAAGGAGCATATTCGGTATATTTTGCTTTCAGAATTCAATAAAAGCAACAACGCAACGGAAAGTGCGAGGAATATTAAAGCAATAAATGGAGGACAGGACAATAAGTGTAAGCCATTGTCAACGGTGGTTCCAGAACTTCCGAGCCGGAAACTACAGTCGAGAAGACGAGCCACGTCCTGGAAGATCTAAAGAACTCGACGAGGGCGTCCTGCACACCCTGGGGGAACAAAATCCCATCGTAACTGTTGAGAAACTTGCAAAAAAGCTTGGATTTGGTCATTCAACCATTCATCGGCCACTGCATACCATCCGAAATGTCAGTAAATTGGGTCAATGGGTTCTTCACAAAACATTTCGAATCTAATCGCGAGGAGAGAGCAAATGTGTGCTCTTCTTTGATGTCACGTCTCCCGAATGAACCTTTTATGGACTGAATAGTAACTGGTGACAAGAAATGTGTTCTCTATAAAAATGTCAAGCACCAAAGACAGTGGGTAAGGAAAGAAGAAACACTGGCACTCCAGGCTAAAGAAGGTTTTCACCTACGTAACATGTTATCAGTTTGATGGTATATATGAAAGGTTTAGGCCACTTAGAACTTTTATAAGATGACCCAACACGCACACACACACACACACACACACAAACACACGCACAGTTATATGTTCGCATATATTCATATATATATATATATATAATATATATATCTGTCACGTGATCACGTGATATATATATATATATCTGTATATATATATGTATGTATGCATATCCATACAGTTATTCATGTGTTTATGTATGTGTATATGGGTATATACATATGTGTCAGTTATTATCCGTGTATATATGTGCTTGTATATACATATATAAGTGTATGTAAGCAAATATTATTATTAATGTAATAGTTTCTTCTATTAAGAAAGAAGATTTGCTTCTTGCTGAGACATGTATAATTTTCTTATATGATTATACGATTTTTATACAATATTGTATCTTCTTTTGGTTTTCGGGGAAAAACAGAAAAACTTTCTGATATCGTATTATCTCATTCTTTTCCGAGTCATATGTACAGAACATAGACATGCACTCACATACGCATATATGTATGTTTGCACACATGCACTCAGGTTTGTATGCATGTATGTACGTATATATGTACATATATGGTGTGTGTGTATATATATGTATAAGCATACTTATGTAGACATATATTATTATGTACACTCACATGCATACATATACAATCCCATACAGGTATGTCTATGTATGCCTTATAAACACATGAATTTGCTTTTGACTATAATTAAATATATTATTGTATTTGTAAATATAAGAAAAAAAGACCGACAGAAATGCAGACTACATATTCCTACAAGCATATTTTTATTTTTGTCTCTATGACTTTCTATATGCTAGTTTATGTATGTATGTGTGTATGTAGTATGTATCTATCTCTTTAACGATGCATCTGCATATAT
>NC_042997.1:184531681-184536681 GCF_006345805.1 Octopus sinensis
TTAGGTATGATGCCTAAGCTGAATGTTAGAGAAAATCAGAAATAGTTGTTTTACTGCACTTACATCTGTGGCAGAATGTAAATGGCTTTAAAATTTGTGGATACACATAGAGAAGACTTCACGCTGCTTGTTATGTGACAAGATTTGCAGGGATTTTTTGAAGCACAGCCAACATGAGGTATATTGGCCTTGGCATGCAGGACTTAAGTCTATGACAGAGCAAGCTGTTACGTGGTATATTCTTTCTCTTGAGACATTGTATATGCCCTGCGAGAGAAGTGCATTTGCTATTACAGTTCTATATTTAAGAGATGAGGATATTTGTCCTCATCTTTTTTGTTGTTAACACAACGTTTCGGCTATCTTGGGGAAATTTCGAACCTGGGTTAATATTATTAATATTCAGGTCACTGCTTCGAATCGAATACGGAATCTTGGGGTTAGTAACCCGCGCTCTTAACCACTATGCCATATGCCCGTAGGCAATTATGGTGTGAATTTTAGGGTTTATAAATCTAATATTTTCCTATCCTTCCTTAATACCGGTCCCACCTTTTTTGGGATTTGCTATGTTTTTCATGTTTAAAACAGCTTAAATGCACAGAGTATCTTTAGTTTGAAATTAATAGTAGCCTCAATATAAGATTTGGTATAGTTTTCAATTATATTACGGACCGTGCAGTTGTAGACCACATTAAACCTCTTGCAGTGAGTTTGCAAAGGGCATTAATTCCCAACTTCGCAGTTGCAATTGCATCTATTTGGTGTGGACATAATACTGATATGGGAATTGGAGGATGCAAGATTAGAGGGTGCATCATGGTTTAAAGTAACTCGCTTCAAGTGCGACCGCGGAAAATCGACCTCGGCGAAATTTGAACATAAAACGTAAATTCGGAAGAAATGGCGCTAAGCCTTTTGTTCGTCACAGAAACTATTCTGCCAGTTCGCAGCCTTTACAAAATAATAATAGTAATAGTAATAATAATAATAATAATAATAATAATAATAATAATAATAATAATAATAATAATGATAAAATAAAAACGATTTGAGGAACACGAATTCAAGTAATCCTATGACACAAACTTTAATAAAAGTCGTAACTTTCTGCCCGTTGATCAAATTAAGCTTCAGAAAACTATACTTAACAGACGAGGTGAAATAGCACCGGTACAGTTCTGAATCTGATGCCCGTCTCCTAGCAATGATCAGATTCTCTCCAATGCACGAAAATGCAATATTATGATATATAAATTCTTAATTTCTTGAAATCATCTTGTTTTGCTTCCTGAAAATTTCACGAGTCCTTACACCTATTTTTACGGTTTGAACCCTAGACTGTAGGGACGGGCAGTATCTGTTATTTGTAATCGCATAGACTAATAATATACGAAAAATTTCTAGAAAATGTTTTTTTAAAAATGCAGTTAATATTTGAATCGATTTTGAAACGGTCGTTAACTTAGTGCATTTTATATGACAGGGTGAGATATGCAATAAAGGGTTGGGAATTAGGGGCTATAAATACATAGATCTACTGCTACTGCTTTATAATGAATAAATATAGAAAATTAATACATAGCATTAAAGATGAAAAATTATCATGAAAAAGAATTCTGTGAAAAAACAAAAATGGTTAAAAAAACCCAAGCTTGACGTACGGATTATATGACTAAAATAATCAATATTACATATATAGAAAAGATAGAAAAATGGAAAACAACTTCCACGAACTGGTCTAAGTGCATCAATCATTTTTCGTACATATATATGTATCTATGTATACATGTGTGTATGTATGCATGCATGTATGCTTGTATACATGCATTATACGGATATATCTAAATATATATGTGCGGGTGTAATAATGTACACACACACATGCACATACATGTATATGTATGCATTTATATATAAATATATCAAATTATACAAACTTGACTTTCATGCATGTTCAGACTATTTTTCTCTTACACACACACGCGCGCGCGCAATACGCTTATGGACATGAAATCATTCATATTGCATATACATAAACACATACATACACACAGTTATACAAACAAATATATCTATTTTTCTATATAAATATCTATACATCTATCTATCTATCTGTCTATCTATCTATATCTATCTATCTATCTATCTATCTATCTATCTATCTATCTATCTATCTATCTATCTATCTATCTATCTATCTATCTATCTATCTATGTGTCTGTCTGTCTGTCTGTCTGTCTGTCTGTCTGTCTATCTATCTATCTATCTATCTATCTATCTATCTATCTATCTATCTATCTATCTATCTATCGATCTATCTAAAATGTTCATATACTTACATACGTATGCGTAAAACGACTGTTGCACTAGGAGTAACTCCATTTGGAATCAATTGGTAGTATATTTTTTCGATTAATCTATCTTCTCTGTCTTAAATATCGATTATTTTACTCACATAATCCCAACGCCCAACAGTTTCTTTTTCCTCTGTTCTATCTTTTCATAATAATTTTCTATATTATTTACATTAATTTTCTTTATTAATTTTTGCATATTCATTCATTATAAAACAGAAGTATTTCATATAACTACAACGCTTTACTCCAACCATAACCCACGAAAATACTTCCAATCATACAAGACACACAAAAATCATAAATTCTTTTAGTACTCAATCAAATCCCAGTGCCGAATTTAAGTATTTTTCTTTCAACATTTCCTATGTAAGATTATATATATTGTCCGTCTCCATCATTTCTGTATCTTTCATTGCTATTCGGATGATCGGAATTAGAGAAATATTTAGTGAGGTTTACATCGCTGAATGTGTATGCGTGCATATATATATATTTATACATATATACATGCGTACATACATACATTCATACCTACATATCGTGCATATATATATATATATATATATATATATATTATATATATATATATATATATATATATATAATATATATATATATATATATATATATATATATATACATACATTCATACATATAGATATGTATATACATACACATATATATATGTGTGTGTGTATGTGTGCGCATATCTATCTATCTATCTATCTATCTATCTATCTATCTATCTATCTATCTATCTATCTATCTATATATATATATATATATTTATACGTATATACATACACACATACATACATACGTACATACATACATACATACATACATACGTATATATATATATATATATTATATATATATATATATATAAAGGGGAATTCAGGTAGGTTTAGCAATTTAGAAAAATAATGCAACATATACTCAGCCATAAAACCGGTGCATGAAAATTATTAAAATATATTTGATGTATCACTCAATAAAATATTGAAAAATCTAAAAAATTTACAGATACATGAATATATAAAAATATAATAGACATATATGCGTGGAAAACTATACTGATGTATAAAGATATACATGTATATGATGTAAAAGGTATATATTGAAGACATCTTCCTACATACAGATCAATAAGAAATCATATAAGAACCCTTCTCTAAATCCTGCTATGGCGAAATTCGAAAAAGACTTTATGTACACTATTTACATTGTTTACAAATGACGGATATTTGTCCTCATCTTGTTTGTTAACACAAGACTTAATGTATATGATGAAAAATACCTAAAATTTTTTAAATACACTAACCCCTTTAAAAAGGAGCTTTCTGAAACTATATCTGAAATACGTTCCTTACAAAATTTACACAAAACTGGTAATCTTTACTCATTATCTCTTGAAACTTATAACAACTTAATAGTAAAGGAGCTTAATACTAATTACAGACATGCACATGCAAAAGCACTGAAGGATATTAATAAGACAGATTACAAACTTATAGCAGATTTAGACCTATTGAATAGAACGGAACCATACGCACCAAGAACCCCTCATTTTACTCTGAAGGATCATAAGTCCAATTTACAATCTAAACCCTCTATCTGGTTAATCTGTCCCACGAAGTCTTATTTAGGCAAAATTAGTAAAACAGTTATGGATAGAATATTACCCCGAGTCAAGGATAATATAAGGTTCTCCCTTTGGAATTCTTCTGGTAATTTCATTCAATTTCATGTATCTGATTACTATGCATCAATAACACCCATCCTGTTGGGTGAAGCATTAACCTATGCCCGAAACTATGCAACTATTTCTGCATCTGAAATAGACTTAATTTTGGTAGTTAGAAAAACTCTCATCGACTTTAATGATAATAATTGGACTCGAAACACATCCACAGACTTTTTTGATGTAACAATGGGTCCATCTGACTCAGCCCAAATAACAAACCTTGGGGGGTTTATTTCTCCTCTTGCAAATAAAGCAATATTTTTCCAATATCTCCGGTGGTCTCTGTAATAGACGATGCAATTTTCGCAACTAAAAATATATCTCATCCGGAAATTGAACGCATTAAGAAATCTTTAAAGATTATAATTTAAAAATTATAGTTTAAATACTGTATTTGAAATGGATAATAAGGTAACCAACTTCTTGGAAGTCACACTTAACCTCAATACTAATCTGCACTATCCATACGTAAAACCCAACCAAACACTTCAGTACTTAAATATTCTCTTTAATCATCCTAGATCAACCCTCAATAGCATGGTAACGGTCATTTCTATTAAAATGTCAAACTTATCTGTTAACGAGGAGATATTCAACATTTATGCTCCATACTATAACCAAGCTCTAAAATAAAGTGGCTTCAAAAATAAAATATTTTATATCCCTGGTACAAAACTCAAAATTAAAACTGTCAATCTCTTCACGAGAACTAACTCACAATCTAATACTATGGCGTCCTCTTTAAATAAACCAATTAAATATATAAAAATATAATACCCGAATAAATAATGTGTCATGTAGGAATTACCATAAATATAAATCTTATAAATCCAACCAACTTAATGAAACTAAATATCCCAAATCTATTAAACGGGAAATTATATGGTTTTCCA
>NC_042997.1:184539181-184608601 GCF_006345805.1 Octopus sinensis
TATATTCCACTGAATCTTTCCTTCAATAATACTGTGAGTAGACTGCAAGGTGAAGTACTCATAGCAAACTCTGAATAGATATTTAAATCTATGTAATAACAATATCAATATTTAACAATACCAAATCGTTAGCACGCCGGGCAAAATGCTTAGAGGCATTTCGTCTGCTTTTACTTGCCGAGTGCAAACTCTATCGAGGCCGATTTTTCTTTTATACTTTAGGAGTCAGTTGTACATTTGGGTCGATGTAATCGACTAGCTCCCGCACGCGAAATTACAGGCCTTGTACCAAAATTTGAATGCAATATTTAGCAATATCACTCTCCCATCGTTTTCCTTTTCACCTTTTCCCGTGTCTCTATGAGTCTCGATACACACACAAACACAGACACACACACAGAGACACACACACAGACACACACAGACAGACACACAGATACACACACAGACACACACACACACACACACACACACAAAGACAGACAGACATACAGACAGATACACATATACACATACATGCATATATTTGCATGCATGTGTGTGTTCATATATGTTGCATATGTATGTGTGTGTCTGTATATGAACAGAGTGATTTAAAAGTCGCCACACATAAGAAACAATTTATCTTTTTATAAGAAACAGTTTATAAGAACAGTTTGTTTTTGTTATTTAACAGGCTCTATATGGTTACCATTGTTTTGAATACACATTGCAATACGTTTACCCGACTCATTGTGAACTCGTAATAGCATATCTCGTGATACGTGCGCAAATGAGTTGGTGATGCATTCCTTCAAATGATTTATGTCTTTTACCTTTCCGCGATACACCATGCCTTTCAAATGCCCCTAAAGATAAAAATTAAGAGGGGTCAGATCAGGGAATCTAGGAGATCTCATAAACTGTTCCTTATAAAAATATAAATTGTTCCTATGTATGGAGACTTTTGAATCACCCTGTACATTTGTATACTTGTGTGTCTGTATGTGTACAAACACACATATACTTTCTTTCTTTCTTTCTTTTTTCTTTCTTTTTTCTTTCTTTCTTTCTTTCTTTCTTTCTTTCTTTCTGTCTTCCTTCCTTTCTTTCTTTCTTTCTTTCTTTCCTACTTTCCTTTTTTCTTTCTTTCTTTCTTTCTTTCTTTCTTTCTTTCTTTCTTTCTTTCTTTCTTTCTCTCTCTCTTTCTTTCTCTCTCTCTCTCTCTTTCTTTCTTTCTTTCTTTCTTTCTTTCTTTCTTTCTTTCTTTCTTTCTTTCTTTCTTTCTTTCCTCCCCCCCTCTTTCTCTATCTCTCTCTCCCAAACACACACGCGCGCGTTGTTGTTTTTAGTATTTGTGTACTATTTCGAGTCTATAGACAAATGAAAGAAATGTAAAAAAAAAAATGTAAAAACAAAAACAAAAATAAAAAAATGGAAAAAAAATTTTTTTTTTTTTAATGGCTTGAAATGTTGCCACTATGGTATCTAATCAGTTAAGTGTTATTCATAAGCTATTTCTTTTTGATATAAACAATTTAATTTACCTAGAATTTAGCAAACTATCTTGTCTCAAGTTCAAACGCCAATAAACGATGAATAATAGAACGACATAAAATGTCTATCGTTATACTGAGTAGCCATCTGAAATATTTGAAAAAATTGCTTTAGCGTGTTGATATGCAGACGATGATGATCAAACTTATGATGTTATTATGTGATATTAAAATTTATTGAATTGTAGTGATAACTTTATAGTAGATATTGAAGCATCCTTGAATGCTAAAAATACATTAAAATATCTATAAGTGATTAGTTCGCTAGCTGATGGGTTGAATGATATATTGTTGGCTAGCTCTACCCGAGCAGACCAAAGGCTAACAATCGGTTAGTTTGATAGGAGAAAGCAATTATATAACAGTTTCTATAACTGGTTGTCTTTTATTAGCTGTGATGTCCGCTTCTGTGCACTTGAGACGCTAAGCATGCGACGTTAGGAAGCTTCCTGGCAAAGTGATAGGAATGAGAAATAAAATTAAATTTATGTTTGTATACACAAGTGCGAGTATATGTACGTATGTGTGTATGTATGTATGTATGTATGTATTTATGTATGTATGTATGTATGTATATACGTACGTATGTATGTATGTATGTATGTATGTACGTATGTATGTGTGTATGTACGTACGTACGTACGTATGTATGTATGTATGTATGTATGTATGTATGTATGTATGTATGTATGTATGTATGTATGTATGTATGAATGTGTGAATGTGTATGAATGTTTGAATGCGTATGAATGTTGGAATGTGCATGAATGTGTGTATATGTATGAGTATATATATGTATACATACATACATACACACATACATACATACATACATACATACATACATACATACATACATACAAACATACATACATACATACATACACACTTCCAAAAATACATATATACATACAAACATACATACTCACATACATACAAACATACATACATACATACATACATACATACATACATACATACATACATACAAACATACATACATACATACATACACACTTCCAAAAATACATATATACATACAAACATACACACTCACATACATACAAACATACATACATACATACATACATACACACACACATACATACACACACATATGATATATAATGAATTCACGTGAGGAAATTTCTATCGGTTTACGTGTGAGAAAAAAGAAGCTGTTGTCACTCGTCGATGAAATTAAAATTATAAAGAAAATACCTTCATTATTTCTCCAATTAAACCATTTTTATTGTTAAACATTTTCTATATTAAATAAGCAGTGAGTTAACTATCCAAATTTGTGATTATTCTCATGCACGATAAATACCAATCTACGTGATCTATATTAACATATGTCTTTGCGTACTCAATCACCTTAACGAGTAACGGTCTCCATATTCAATGATAAAAATCTCCAGTAATGGGCGTAGGAGTGGCTGTGTGGTAAGTAGCTTGCTTACCAACCACATGGTCCTGGGTTCATTCCCACTGCGTGGCACTTTTGGCGAGTGTCTTCTACTATAGCCTCGGGCCGACCAAAGCCTTGTGAGTGCATTTGGTAGACGGAGACTGAAAGAAGCACGTCGTATATATGTATGTGTATATATATATGTATGGATGAGTGTATGTTTGTGAGTCTGTGTGTGTGTCCCCAGCATCGCTTGACAACTGATGTCGGTGTGTTTGCGTCCCAGTAACTTAGCGGTTGTTGTTGTTTGTTTGTTCCTTCTCGAGTCATGCCTAGTTCATAAAGGCCGGTTTCCCAGTTTCCTTGGCGTATAGGTTGCCCATCTGGACGGGACGCCGGTCCGTTGCAGGTGAGCTAAAATATGCAGGAGGAAAGAGTGAGAGAAAGTTGTGGCGAAAGCGTCAGAAGTTCGCCATTACCTTTTGCCGGAGCCGCGTGGCGCTTAGGTGTTTCGCTCATAAACACACACATCGCCCGGTCTGAGATTCGAACCCGCGATCCCTCGACCGCGAGTCCGCTGCTCTAACCAGTTGGCCATATGCCTCCACATAACTTAGCGGTTCGGCAAAACGGATCGATAGAATAAGTACTAGGCTTATAAAGAATAAGTCCTGGGGTCGATTTGCTCGACTAAAGGCGGTGCTCCAGCATGGCCACAGTCACATAACTGAAACAAGTAAAAGAGTAAAAGAGTATCAATTCATGTAAATCTATGTTATGTTAAACCATTCTACTGCAGTCGTGCTATCAACCCATTCCTGTAGCTTAGTAGTCCCTTTAATTTTGATATCAATATTTCATAGTAATCTTTTATCTACTAAACCTATTTCAGTTCTTGGTGGGTTTAAAAGTCTCCTGAAATTAGGTTTGTGATCTTTAAGAATAATAAAATTTTCCATTTTTTGTTCGGCTTTCTAATCTATCATCAAATTAGTACGTTTAGAGAGGAATTTAGCCTTATCCTTGATATCATTAGTCTTATATTTAGTGGAAACGGTGTCATTCAGTAATCTATCATGTAGATCAGTAGTTCTCAACCATTTTTTTTTCATTTATGGACCGCTGTCATTTCTATTGTATTTTGCTGGACCCCATAGCCGTTCTACGTTTAAAACTAGATACTTCATCAAAATTCCTATTTTGTTATTCACACATTAGCTTGCATTGATTGAACTATGTAAAACATTAGAGAAAGGAACCAAGCTATTTCTTGTAATAGATGCAATCAAATCAAAACTTTACATGGACACTTAAAATACTACTAAAGACCCCCAATTTACTATTTTACCAGCCTGCTTCCCCACCTAAATCTAATATGAACCCCCTAGATATCATATCGACCCCAGTTGAGAACCTGTGATAGAGATCATTATTGACTTCATGCAGTTTGTTGGTCTTATCAGAAAATACGAACTTACTTTAGAGTTTATAAAGTTTCAAGCCAAATTAAAATCCGATATAGAAAGAAAGCTTAGAAGCTTAAAAATAAGTTCGTATTTTCTGATAAGATCAACAACTTGTATGAATTCACTAATGATGTACATGATAAATGGCTAAATAATACCATTTCCAGTAAATATAAGGGAGTGTCGACATTTCTTTCTTGCACCTCTTGTACTGATGGTTGCGAAGGTCCAAATTCAGGTCCTGATTCGCGGAGGCGACTCCAATACTCAGCTCTCTCATCAAAACCCCAATTCCACTGCTTGAATCTTTCAACATGTCTTGCATTTACATTTATCTATGGCTGCGAATGTTTGCCCAAAATTTGTAGACGTTTCCATTGTAGTGGCATGCTATGAGCGTGATGGGAGCTTCTTGTATATTCATTGGAGTGCATATTTTTTTGGTGAAATGTAACTCCAAAGATTAATTCCGGTGTACGAAAGTAAACAGAACGCTTGCTGTATCCCTTCCTGCTAGCTACCGCTTCGTAGTCTTCGTTTCAGCTGTCCATGTCACGTCGTATTACCATTACAGTGTTTACAGAGCATTGAGCAGCAGTCATAACAGTTTTATATCCGACCCGAATCATTTTCATACAGTTAGTTATTTTTCAAGATTCAGATGGCTTCATAACACCAAGGACGACGACTACGATAAGAACAGAAATATCAATGAGCTAACGATGAGCCTGTACCTGACCACACGAATTCTTAGAAACAGCAACGAAATATGTTTCAAGACCACTCTACCGACTTAAAATAAGGGAAGGACAATGTAGCAAAATGTAATCTGCGATATAGTAATGTCTGGAAAGACGGGGGTGGTTACTCATAGAAAGTGTTCGGTTAGAAATATGCTCTAGTAGATCTGAAGCTAAACACCACGACTACCACCACCACCACCACCACCACCACCACCACCACCACCACCACCAAAACCACCATCAAAACCACCACCAAAACCACCACCAACACCACCACCAACACCACCACCACCACCACCAACACCACCACCATCACCACCACCATCACCACCAGCACCACCAGCACCACCACACCGCCATCCCAAACATCAACGCCACCACCACCACCACATCCACCACCACCACCACCATCACCATCACCACCACCACCACCACCACCACACCGCCATCCCAACCATCAACGCCACCACCAGCACCAGCACCAGCACCACCAGCACCAGCACCAGCACTACCATCACCAACAACAACAACAATAATGATAACCCAACCTCAACCAACAACAATGATAACAACAACAAAAGCAACAGCAAAGTAAATTCTGAATGTGGCAACCATAGATTAAACAACATGAAATCTATTAAAAAATAAAGTGGGCTATTAACATAAATCACCATTTTTTTCCTTGGAGTCAGAAACTTAAAGGATATAAATAAATGAAAAGAATTCCCCTTGAAAATGTTTAGTTCTGAATATTAAGGCTTATTTCCCCCATTACTAATAAGAAACATAACAATTAATTATTTAGGGATAGGATACCTAGAAAATAATGAGCTAATATTTTGGAGAGTAAATCTTGTTTTTTTCTGTTGCCATAACAGTCAGTAGCTTGTTAATGTGGAAAATATAATGAGAAAAACTCATTAGGAAAAACGACCCCATAAATATCCACAAATCAGAAAGAAATCATCAAAACACCAAAAACCATTAGCTGTGTTAGATATTGCTCATATATCTGTTTTTGGTGCCCCGGTGCTTCATATACAGGCACAGCATTCTACATTCCAAATTAGGCAATCCTACTGATTTATTCCCAAACAGCTACGAGCATTGGATAAGCAGATGCCTTGTTTTTATCTCCCGGCTTTTACAACTGCAAACACAATCTGTAAACAATCATTTTTCACCAAGACCTTGCCGATGATTGCTCCCCCCCCTATTCACTCTTTAACTATTCCGTGTTACATCTAGAGACTTCGACCAAACACTCCTTTCTTTCTTTCCTTCTTTCTTTTTTTCTTTCTTTCTTTCTTTCTTTCTTTCTTTCCTTCTTTCCTTCCTTCCTTTCTTTCTTCCTTCCTTTCCTTCTTTCTTTCTTTCTTTCTTTCTTTCTTCATTTCTTCCTTTCTTGCTTTCTTTCTTTCTTTCTTTCTACCTTCTTTTCTTTCTTTCTTCCTTTCTTTCTTTCTTTCTTTCTTTCTTCATTCTTCCTTCCTTCCTTCCTTCCTTCCTTCCTTTCTTTCTTTCTTTCTTTCTTTCTTCCTTCCTTTCTTTCCTTCCTCCCTTTCTTTCTTCCTTCCTTCCTTTCTTTCCTTCTTTCTTTCTTTCTTTCTTTCTTTCTTTCTTTATTTCTTTCTTCTTTCTTTCTTTCTTTTTTTCTTTCTTTCCTTCTTTCTTTCTTCCTTTCTTCCTTCCTTCCTTCCTTCCTTCCTTTCTTTCTTTCTTTCTTTCTTTCTTTCCTCCCTCCTTTCTTTTTTTCTTTCTTTCTTCCTTTCTTTCTTTCCTACTTTCCTACTTTCCTTCAGTCATTAATTCTTTCTTTCTTTCTTTCTTTCTTTCTTTCTTTCTTTCTTCTTTCTTTCTTTCTTTCTATCCTTCTTTCATTATTTGTTTCTTTCTTTCCTAGAACATCTACTGATGTTCAGACATCAGACTAGGAGGGCCCCTCATTCTCCTCTGACAGGCTCATTTAGTTTATAAAAGCCAAACTGCCTCACAGCTAATCAACTAATTCCGGAAGAGAGAATAGCAATAGTGTTTGTAAATCGTGGGCTGTGAATAGAAAGTAACAACTTCCAAACATTAATCACATGATTTACATAAGTGACTCTAGTATCAGAAGAGTGTGAACGAAACGAAAATAATTGATGAATCTGAGGGAAAATAAACAACAAAAAGAGAGAACAAGCATTAGATTAAAATAAACAGGCACTATTTCTTGAGTGATAGTTCATAGGCTCTAGAAGAAAGTTTCAGAGCAAAAGACATGTATCGTGTAAGAGCTGAATTCGTCTGTCTTTACGTTCTGAGTTTAGATTCTACCAAGGTCGACTTTCCTTTCATTCTTTCGGGGTCGATAAATTAAGTACCAGTTGCGTACTTGAGTCGATGTAATCAATTGGCCCCCCTCTCCCCAAAATTTCGGGCCTTGTGTCTAGAGTAGAAAAGAATATAAGAGCTGATAAATGCAGCGAGCAGGCAGAACCGTTAGCAATCGGGGGAAAATACTTAGTGGCATTTCGTCCGTCTCTATGTTCTGAGTTCAAATACCACCGTGGTCGACTTTGTCTTTCATCATTTTGGAATCGATATAACAAGTACCAGTTGATTACTGGATTTGATATAATCGACTTACCCCTCCTCCGAAAGTGCTGGCATTGTGTTAAAATTTGAAACCAATATAAGAATTGAATAAGGTGGCGAACTGGCAGAACCGTTTGCAAGCCGGGAAACAATGCGTAGTGACATTTCGACCGTCTACGTTCTGAATTCAAATTCTGCCGAGGTTGATTTTATCTTTCATCCTTTCGTGATCGATACCAGTTGAGCACTGGGGCAGATGTAATCGACTTATCCTTCTCCCGAAATTGCTGGACGAACATAGGTCTAATGGTTAATGTTTATAAATCAGGTAAAGATGGAGTGACGACAACTTCAAAATTTTAGATTAGGAGCATTATATTAACGCATGCAATTAACTTAGAACGTTTAGCTCGAGGCCTAATATTTATTCAATCCGATGTTTGACATGTATTGTGACAATTCCGGAAATATATCGGTCGCATAAGACATTTCCAGAGAAGCATAGTCTTGACCAATGATTGATTATTAAAATTGTCCTATTAAACAGCAAGAAGTATGGAGGGAGAAACCTGGTTGTAATTCCACTGAACTAAACTCTCACGCACTTAAAATAATCTGTTCTTTACTCAGGAAAAAGATAAAATGCCACAAAGAATATATCCGCATTTTGTGCTAACGTCATGTTACAGTGTCTCAGAGGGATATTTCAAAGAGGCAGATTTTCTGTTTCAAACCAGACCACCCTTGCTCGAACAGACTAATTCCTAATTATTCGAACCAACAGGCGCTTTTAATAGATTTCTTTTTCCAGCTATTGACTATCACTGTCAAGTAGGACATTGCACTGTGAAATGCTGCTGAGTTGTCATACATTTAAACCAAATTTTCTCAAAACAACTTGTCCGACCGTCCCATTGGCTTCCCCTTTGAGAAACACTGATTTAACCTAAATTTGAGACACCAGTAAAAGAAGAAATAAAGATATACCTTTTTCTGTTCCAAGAAAAACGATTTTACAAATGCACGTTCCCACAGCTTTATCGATTGCATTGTCACCTGGAATCGATTTTTGTAATTTTTTCAAGACTTATACACGCCCTGATACCGTCGGTATCTACATATCAAGTTTGAGCGCAATCGGATGGAGGATGCCCGAGATCTTAGAAGACACACAGACAGACAGAACGGATTTTATATGATAGATAATGCTAGTGTGGAAGTCCAAGTAAGTTTCTTTTTCTTCTATAATAATAAGGGGAAAATATATACACGCCCTGATACCGTCGGTATCTACATATCAAGTTTGAGCGCAATCGGATGGAGGATGCCCGAGATCTTAGAAGACACACAGACAGACAGAACGGATTTTATATAATAGATAATGCTAGTGTGGAAGTCCAAGTAAGTTTCTTTTTCTTCTATAATAATAAGGGGAAAATATGTAGATAACCTTATCTATAGGCACATATACAGAGTTGAACTGGGAGATTATGTCACAATTTTTCATAGTTCAGAAAATGACACTACATAAAGCCAAAAAGGCTTTAGGTTATCACTCGACCAATGGGAAACAGGCCAATGCTCCTTCATTTCACAACCTTCTGCTATAGATGGAAGCACAAACTACATAAGGAAGTCCAATACAACGTGGTAGAAATATATTAAAAATATACAATGGTAAAAGCTAGAACATTGTTAATTTGGAGGATGAAGTATCAATGCTGGCCAGAAACTATCATTAACTACACAATAAAACAAATTACTATATATGTATGTACATAGGCTTTGTTAGTAGATTTGGTAGACGGGAACTGAAAGAAGCTTGTAGTATGTGTATTTATATATATATATATATATATATATATATAGGAAAAATAGAAGTTGAAATACACTGAGAATAGTTAAAATATTTTTATTAATATATTTAAAGATTTAACCGGTTTCATAGTTTCACTGATTTTCAGAAAGTTCAAATAGACGTGGCTTATGTCGCGGCTGTCTTGCTTCTGACTAGTATTCGAAGCTTGCTCTATTTTTATAGGGAGTTCATAGATCAAATTAGCATATGTTTTGAATAAGATTTGATTGGTAGATGATAGTCACCTGATTGATCTTAGAAATTTTTGTAGGTTCCCTGCTACATCCGTGTGTTATTATCAAGTGACAATGTTCGGCATCGTAAGTTAAGGCTGATACGGTTGAATGAACATGTCCAAACAATCAATGCTCTGTATGTTTATTTGTTTATCTGAATATATATTTGTTATTGCCCACTTTTCATGCAATTGGGCCCTGATATTGTCACCAACCATAATATGGCCGTGTTGCATGAAAATTAGGCCAAATTGCTTTGAAGAAGTTCAAACAATTGAACAACAAACGAACACGTCAGCACATGGCTGTACTTATACAATGTGGAGGCGCAATGGCCCAGTGGTTAGGGCAGCGGTCTCGCGGTCATAGGATCGCGGTTTCGATTCCCAGACCGGTCGTTGTGAGTGTTTATTGAGCGAAAACACCTAAAAGCCCCACGAGTCCGGCAGGGGATGGTGGTGATCTCTGCTGTACTCTTTCACCCCAACTTTCTCTCACTCTTACTTCCTGTTTCTGTTGTACCTGTATTTCAAGGGGCCGGCCTTGTCACTCTCTGTGTCACGCTGAATATCCCCGAGAACTACGTTAAGGATGCACGTGTCTGTGGAGTGCTCAGCCACTTACACGTTAATTTCACGAGCAGGCTGTTCCGTTGATTCGGATCAACCGGAACCCTCATCGTCGTAACCGACGGAATGCTTCCATCCATACTTATACAATGGGTCCTATACTCAGCCACTTTATTTGGTCTTAGGTATTCCTACACACCAATTAGGGGGAATACTAAGTTCAACTCTATATCACTATAACAATCACAGAGTACGACGACATGTAACAGGTTTCCTTTAATCATGAGTCAAGTTATTCCTTGATGCCTGCACGTCTCTGTCGATAATGTAAAGGCAGAGCATGTCGATCATATCTTTCCGCTACCTTTAGTTAACCACACGTTCATATTTGATTGCTTCAACGTTTCCCACTTATTTTTGTCTTTTTTACTTTGCATTTTCCTTCTTCATCTCCGACATTGCATTTCCAGCTCTCAGAATCATATTCACCCCATTATTTCTGCTACTCTATTTCTCACCCTCCGTTTATCTCCCTTGATCACTTCCTTCATATTCACTCTTCAATGCGTTAGATGTTTCTGTTTTCTCTCCAAATTATTTCCCTCCGAAATCGCCTATTTTAGATCTCTGCTTTATGTGTTCCTCATTTCCTTTCGTATTTTTTTCTAATTTCTCTCTAACTTTTCAACTCTTATTTTCGATGTCTTACTTTTTGCCTCCTTTCTTATTCACTTCCCTTTTTCCTTTCTGTTTGCCTATTTTATCTATCTATCTATCTATCTATCTATATCTATCTATCTATCTATCTATCTATCTATCTATCTATCTATCTATCTATCTATCTATCTTTCTAGCTATCTATCTATCTCACTTTCACTCACTCATAAACACACCTTCGCAGTCTCTCTAATCCCAGGGGCACATTTGAGTTCACACATGCAAACATATCTTTATGTATATACATACACATAATTTATATCTACCTGTCTGTCTATCTATCTCATCTCTATCTATATCTATCTATCTATCTATCTATCTATCTATCTATCTATCTATCTATCTATCTATCTGTCGGTCAGTCTGTCTGTCTGTCTGTCTGTCTGTCTGTCTATCTATCTATCTATCTATCTATCTATCTATCTATCTATCTATCTATCTATCTATCTATCTATCTATCTATATATCTTTCTAGCTATCTATCTATCTCACTTTCACTCACTCATAAACACACCTTCACAGTCTCTCTAATCCCAGGGGCACATTTGAGTTCACACATGCAAACATATCTTTATGTATATACATACACATAATTTATATCTACCTGTCTGTCTATCTATCTATCTATCTATCTATCTATCTATCTATCTATCTAAGAAAAACCAAACAAGAAATCGCAACCAAAGCAGGGAGATACCTGAACCCTGAAAACTCCATACACAACAAAACAAGCACCAACACCACAAAAACAATGCTATCAGCGATAGACACCAAAGACTCCAAACTAATGGAGTACATCACAGGAGGATACAAACATTTGTGAAGATGACTTTAAAAATAGCAATCATCCACGCACTACACAACCAAAACACATAAAA
The DNA here is from genome assembly GCF_006345805.1 of Octopus sinensis. Lineage (NCBI taxonomy): Eukaryota > Metazoa > Mollusca > Cephalopoda > Octopoda > Octopodidae > Octopus > Octopus sinensis. The sequence goes on from NC_042997.1 coordinate 184,551,175, forward strand.
ATACTACACATCACACAAACACAACACCACAAACTCAAAGCCCTCTTCCCAAATGCTGTAGGGGGTTTCCAGAAATATAGGTCCAAAAACTATATAAAAAACCTCCTCGAAGACACATCAAAGAACGAGGAAGCCAAAACTTTCGACACAAGTAAGTAACTCTCTGTACTTTAATTTGTGGGTTTTAAAGCACACACCCCAATAGAATCATGGTCAAGATTGGTGTGTGAATGCGCGTGGCTTGGGGTCTCCTTGGAAACAAGGATACCTCCTAAATGACATCAAGTCACATGATTTGGGATCATAGCCATAAGGAGACCAGACTCCACGAGCCACGGGCCCTAAAGTCCATGTTGGCGGACAGTTTAACATTTATTTCGCTCCCTGTCTGCCAGAGGATGGGCGGGTAGTGGCACCGCGGTACTTTTTCACAAGAGCCTGGATCTCCGAAGTCAAGACGATATTCGTAGACCCGGATGTTGACGGCAGCAAGGGTGCGCTTTCGACTCGTATCAGTCTACGCACCGCCCTTAACAGGTCGGGCGGATTTCTTTCGACGTCTAGAAGTATTCTTGGAACGTCTCGTCTTTACTCTTAGTGGGGGATTGGAATGCTACCTGGACACGCATGTAGACTACGTGGGTAGAGACAGAAACAGAAGGGGATGCAAATGCCTCAGAGACCTGCTCAGACGATTCCAACTGTCTGACAGGTACCGACTCGACCACCCAAATGCACCAACGTGGACATGGAGCAAACCGCAGTGGGTCGTCGAGATCGTATCTAGATAGGATACTGTGTAGGACAGTAGACAAGGATAACTTAGGAGTCCACAATTCCACACAGTCAGCTACACGGATCACAAATTGGTGACGTGTACGCTAGACTTAGATAAGGCACAAGAGACAGGTCCTGGGTACTGGAAACTGAACGCATCATTCCCGTCCAGACAAGTTTTCAGAGACCGGATTAGCACACTAGTAAAGAGGGCTTGAGGGGAGCCATCATCAACAACAAATGGTGGTTTGCCCTCAAGAGAGCAGTAAAAGCAGAAGCGATTAGGTACAGCAAAGCACTAGCCATAGATAGAAATAGAGTAGAGGGTGAGCTAGTAAGAAGCTAGAAGAGGCAATTAGAAGCGGCATCGCATCCGACGTTTTGGCGGCGAGGTTGGCCCTCGACCAACACTTCAACGCCAAACACGAAGGATGTGCTGTCAGAGCTAGGATGCGTGCTCTAAGGGAACGGGTGTTGGAGCGCGAGAGAGGGGGTGGCAGAGGCGCAACAGGGCAACAAAGCCACCATTCGGTCACTGGTAGATGAACAGGGGCGCGAATTGCTCGAGCCAAGAAAATGTGTGAGGCCTTTCAGCAGCATTTTGCCCGACTGTTCGGGACGAGTGGAGGGCAAGAACGTAGGGTGGACTTCAGTGCCTACCTACATAGCCTGCCACGACTCTCGACAAGAAAGGCAGGGTGCTGCGAAGGTGCCATCACGGCGGCGGAAGTGCAGGGGAAGCGATAGCAGAATGCTCGAGGGACAAAATCACCGGGTTTGGATGGTCTACCATACGAGTTTTACAATTGTATGCCAGACTTGTTTGGAGACGTCTTGGCAGCGGTATACTGCAACTGGCAGCAAAACGGGAGCATACCCGGTTTTGTGAGTCGAGAGCTGTAACTCTTCTGAAGAAAGATCCAAACAAGGGAAAACCATTATAGATAACTTTAGACCAATCACGCTGCTCAATGCAGACCTGGAAATTTGACAAGAGGTTGGCAAGAGAGGTTGGCGCTTGTCATCGAGAAACTGGTCGACAACGCACAAACGTGCGCCGTGCCGGGCCGGAGCATCCATGACAACCTCCATCTGATGCGCTACATCATAGACAGGGTAGTTAACGAACCTGGCATGGGTGGGGGCCCTGATCAACTTGGATCAATCGAAAGCCTTTGATAGGGTAGACCATCGATACTTGGAGGCAGTCCTGAGAGCGGCTGGTTTCGGTCCCGTCTTCCGCGGCTGGATAGCTGCCTTGTACAGAGGCATCCGTTCGGTTAATTCGCGTAAATGGACATCTATCGAAACCTTTCGACATTGAACGTTCGGTCCATCAGGGATGCCCCCTCTCGGCGCTTCTATACGTATTGACTCTTGAGCACTACTGCGGAAGCTGGCGACTCTAAGGGGCTCCCGCGAGAATTGGGATGCGGGACGAGCGTGTCTGCATGCGGACGACGTCACCGTATAGTGTCAAGCCACGAGCACATCGAGCGGGTCGGCGAGACACTGAAAGACTACGAAGCGGTGACAGGAGCAAAAATCAACCGGGAAAAGTCAGGGGGCTTGCGGCTCGGCGGCAACTGGAGAAGCAAGCCCATGCCGTCCACCAGTACCTCCGTCGTGGGACGCTGGACAGACGGCCCGGTTGAGTTGCTCGGGGTCTGGTTCGGTCCGGACCTCCAAATGGAGAAGAACTGGAACGAGATAACGAGTAGGGTGGTCACTCTCGCCGGCAATGGTCCGAGAGGAAACTGAAACTCCCTAAAAGGTCGGGCGGAGGTGGTGAACGCGTACATCGCGTCCATCATCTACTACCGCCTGACGTCGTACCGTCCCGACCCTACCATCACCAAACTAGAACGCATTCTCTTCGCTTCTTGTGGAAAGGATGCGTCCCGATGGTCAGGCGATCCATTGCTGTCAACACCCGTTAAAAGGAGGGCTGGCATGCCGTGGTTGATGATGCGCAGACACGACATCTCCGGCTCTATGTAGACGACGGTGGAACAGGTGTGGTCGCCGTTTGTGAGGCACGCATTCCCGCAACTCGTCTCCATGACCGAACTACAGTCGTGGATCAAAAAGAGGCCGAGGAAGGGCGAATGCACCGCGAGTGTCGCGTTGCTCTCAAGCAACTCTGCCGTCCGGGTTACCTGAGTGACTTCAACCACAAAGCATTCTATAGGGGATAGTGGAGGGGAGGTACGACGACGAGCTCGGGGCAAACCTGGGCGTCGACGAGGAATACCTGACCCGCCTGTTTCAAACGACTTTCGGCCCGGGACTATGGACAACTTCCAGAGATCCCTGGCCTGGCAGTGCTACCGAGAAGCGCTACCCGTTGGGATAAGCTCTATAGGCATGGCTCGAGAAACACGGGGCCGACCTACCCGAGATGCGGGCAGAGCGACGAACCCTCTGCACGCAATCGTGTGCAGTGTCCAGCATTTCCCACCTGTGGGCTTATGTCGAACGACTGCTGTCACGTGTGGGGCGTGTCGGTTTATCAGCCGAGTCTATCGTTAATATCGTCACGCCTCCTTCCTTCAACGGGAAGGAAGAGCTATTTTTATCATACTTGTGGCTATGGCGAAAGAATGTATCTGGTGGACGCGCCTGAAAGGATTAGACAAACACTTTCCTCTCTGGTCAATCTCTCATCAACTTCTTCAAGTATCACTTGAAGAGGAAAGTGAGAGTAGAGAGGCAAGTTTTGTCTAGTGAATGTTTTAAAAAAAGATGGGGAATGTAGCAAGGATGGCAAGTATGAATGACGAATCCACCTTGACTATGATTCTATGAACCATAAAAATTAATACAGAGAGTTGCTTATTTGCAAAAAAAAAAAAAAAAAAAAAAATAAAACATGTGACTTCATTGACCGAGGTTACCGTGGTCGTTTCCGTAGGCTTTTCTTTCCACGGGTAAACCCACCTGTCCTCCTTTACACTTCATATTGACATTTCTGTGATAACGATCGCTATTATTCATTTTTTTCTCCCCCCCCTTTTTTTAACCCCCCCTTTTTTTGTCCTTTCTTTCCTTTACGATCCTTTTGATCGAAAACCACACTCTCTTTTTTTTTTTTTTTACCCCCAAAAGAAAAGCTCTACCTTGTAATTTATTCTATGTGTGCAGCCTGTGTGCTAATAAAGAAACATATCTATATATCTATCTATCTATCTATCATCTATTCTATCTATCTTATCTATCTGTCGGTCAGTCTGTCTGGTCTGTTGTCTATCTATCTATCTATCTATCTATCTATCTATCTATCTATCTATCTATTATCTATCTTCATATGAATATAGCTTGTTCTAGAAAACTTACTTTTGACATGTTTTGCCTATTTCTGTTCTATTTTTATCTTATATCCATGATCTTGTGACTTGGTTCCTTTCCTATATATATATATATATATATATATATATATATATATATATATATATATATATATATATACTATATATACATACACACACATACATACATACGTTCATTAATGCATATATACATACATACATACATACATACATACATACATACATACGTATGTATGTGTTTGTATTACATATATATATATGTATGTATATGAGTATCTATATGTGCGTACATACATTTATCTTGAAATATGTGTATATACATATACAACCATTTGTATGTGTGTGTTATGTGTGTGTATCTATATACACATATATATATGTATGCACATATTTCCATCCATAGATATTAAATACACACTTACAGATAATCGTGTGTATACATATGTATATATAAAATATGGTATATGTATATATTTATGTAAGTATTTGAGTGTAAGTGCATGTATATGTGAGAGCATATAATAGAACTCACTATCTTTATTTTCTCTGAATCTTATCCAAAAAGTTAATATTTATTTTATTTTTCAACTTCTCACTTTGAAATACTTTGCTTTGAACTCTACCGTCAACAAAGTACATACATATGCATACCCCCGCTTTCTTTCTTTTCCTCTTTGTCTCACTTTCACTCGCTCTTTCTCATAAACACACCTTCACAGTCTCTCCAAACCCAGGGATACATTTGAGTTCACAAATGCAAACATATCTCTCTCTATGTATATATATATACATATATACATACATACATACATATATACATACATACTCTTTTACTTGTTTCAGTCATTTGACTATGGCAATGCTGGAGCACCGCCTTTAGTTGAGCAAATCAACCCCAGGAATTATTCTTTATAAGCCTAGTACTTATTCTATCGGTCTCTTTTGCTGAATCGCTAAGTTACGGGGACGTAAACACACCAGCATCGGTTGTCAAGCGATGTTGGGGGGACAAACACAGACACACAACACACACACCACACCACACACACACACACACACACACACACACACACACACACATATATTTATATATATATATATATATACGACGGGCTTCTTTCAGTTTCCGTCTACCAAATCCATTCACAAGGCTTTGGTCGGCTCGAGGCTTTAGTAGAAGACACTTGCCCAAGGTGAGACTGAACCTGGAACCATGTGGTTCGTAAGATTGACACATAATATCTATCTATCTATCATCTATCTATCTATCTATCTATCTATCTATCTATCTATCTATCTATCTATCTATCTATCATTCTATCCATCTATCTATTTCACACGCACACAGGTAGGCATACATACTACCAACCGGTGAATTATATACGGGAACCGAATCTCTGTTCCTTATTTACGTCTTTCTACATCACATATAGACTTCTACCGACTTCATCAGTCACATCCGCATACACATCCCTGACACTTTCCTTTACTGCACCGATCCCCAAACAGGAAAACTGGTGCCGTTCCTTCAACACTATTTCCAAATCCATCCATCCATCCATCTATCCATCCACCCATCCATCCATCCATCCATACATACATACATACATACGTACGCACATACATATATATATATGCATACATACATACATAACTACATACATACATACATACATATAGTACATACATACATACATACATGCATACATACATGAATGCTGCATGCACACACATACGCACACACACACAAATACACACGCCGTCCTCTTCTTTTTATATATGGATATATATTTTGTGATATTTGTAAGATCTTAGTTTCGTCATATCCACGTCATAGAATGACTAAATCCAACACAGCCAACAGCGACCATCAAACCTACTATTCAAAACACCACCACCACCAACAACAACAACAATAACAACACGACGACGACCACCACCACCACCACCACTGATAACAGTAATATCAATAACAATACCATCACTAACAAGACCACCATTCCTACCAAACGACCACCAGCCTGCTACGAAAAACACTCCTCATTAAAGATCTCTCCTACCACCATTTCGACGAAAAAAAAAATGGACATGTTTTTCTCATCTAGGATACGTCTTAACGATGTCATTCTTTCTCTGTATTTTTTCCTATTCTCTGCTTTTTTCCTTTTCATTTCCTCTCTTTTCAATTCCGTGGAACCCTTTGCCAATTCTTCTTTGAAGTCAGAATTGTCGCGTGACCAGAATGCGAAGATATACTTTCAGATGTGAAGCTCCCTTTACAACTTTTCGCCGATATTCTTTTATATACGACATGACAGCCGCTGGTTTAATCAATACTGGCGATTAAAACCTTTACTATCGATTTTACTACATACAACTTTCATGCGTATCTGCGGGGAGGTTTCATCCTGACGGAATTGTTCCCTAATCTTTTAAGCTAAGGAAATCATCCTATTTCTTACTAATTGAAACAGTACATGTATGTATATATATATATATATATATATATTTATTTATATATGTGTGTGTGTGTGTGTGTTGCGTGTATCTGTGTATGTTTGTGGGTATGTGTGTATGTGTGTAGGTATGTATGAATGAATGCATTTTTATATATAATTGTCGCTAGATTGATGGACGGCCTGTTGAATGTAAATATGTATATACTATACATACTTACATACATGCATTCATACATACAAACGTATGTGTGTGTGTGTGTGTGGTGGTGTTTCTCTGAGTCAATGCTTGAATATGAGTATATATATATATGCATGTGTGTGTTTGAATGTGTGTGTATACTGTAAGCAATTCACGATATATTCGCGGAAACCTATATCGAACTAACATTTATACATACATCTCGTATATACATATATATTCTTAGCACATATACTTATTTGTATATATATATATTACATGCATCTATATGCGTATATCTCTGTATCTGCGTGTGAGTTGTGTGTATTGACGGGTTATACGGAAAACGAGAAGATAGATATTGACAATGCTAGTAAAGAATTGTGACACAACTACTTATCTTAGAAAAGCTCTGGGAGTCAGAAATAACGGTGAAGAGAAATGGAAAGATAATTATATCTCTATGTGTGTGTGTGTATATAATATCTATGGATGGATATATGTGCATACGTATATATAGCTATATAGATACACACACACACACACACACACACACAACACACACACAAATGGTTGTATATGTATATATATATATATGTGTATATATATATATGTATATATATGTATATAAATATATACACATATTTCAACATAAATGTATGCACACACATATAGAAACTCATATTCATACATACATACATACATACACACACACATATATATATATATATATATATATATATATATGCATAGTATACACGATACATAATCAAATGCGTATGCGTGTTTGTATGTAATATATGTATTCATTCATGTATGTATGCATGTTTGAGTGTGTGCTATATATATATATAATATATATATACATATATATATATATATATCTACGTATGTATATATGTATTTATGAATGTATATATATATATATGTATATATATGTATATTATATGTATATATATATATATATATACATATTATATATATATACATACATATATATATATATATATATATAATATATATATGTAGTATATATATACATATATATATATGAATATATATATATACATATATATATATGTGTATATATATATATATATATATATATATATATATATAATACATATATATATATATATGTATGTGTGTATGTATTTATGTATGTATGTATATATGAATGTATGCATGCAAAAATAATAACGGGCGAAACGTTATTTAGATTCAGAGATTTGGAGAGCGGCATAACAATAATTGATGCAGTCAGAATCGAGCATTCATGGTTTATTTCTCCTGATTTATTGTAAATAGAATGAGCTACCAATTAAATGATTTTGTGAAGTTAGGCAAAGTAAAATCCATTAATATGTCAGAAGCGTCAGTTCCTTTTTTAATTGCTGTTTGCTATATAATGGCTAAGAATCATAGATAAGGAATTGAGCCAAACAGGGCGATCCTGTATGTGATTGGTCAGTCTTTTAGAAATAGCAATGAAATCTCCTACAGAATATCAGGATATATTCCACTGTCTTAAGATATATTTGTTTCGTTATTACCCACAGGGAGCTAAACATAGAGGGAACAAACAAGGACAGACAAACGAATTAAGTCGATTACATCGACCCCAGTGCGTAACTGGTACTTAATTTATCGACTCCGAAAGGATGAAAGGCGGAATTTGAACTCAGAACGTAATGGCAGACGAAATACGACTTCGCATTTCGCCCGGCGTGCTAACGTTTTTGCCAGCTCGCCGCCTTGTAAAATGAAAAAGATATATTGGATAGCTTAATCTACTGCCTAAAAGTGCAGGTGGAATAGTCACGGTTGGAATGCATTAGTTTGACTCTTGGTTAAGAACCAATAATAGAAATAACTGAAGGAAATGACTACAATATATAAATATTGTAGTCACATGGTTTGGGGTTCACTCCCACTGCATGGCACCTTGGGCAAGTGTCTTCTACTAGAGTCTCGTGAATGGATTTGATAGACGGAAACTGAAAGAAGCCCGTCATATATATATGTTCATATGTATTTACGAGTGCCTTTGTGTCTGTATTAGTTCCGCCCTCCACCGCTTGACAACCGACGTTGGTATGTTTATGACTCCGTAATTTAGCGGCTTGGTTAATGAGACCGATAGAATAAGTATCAGGCGAAATACCGCTAAGCATTTCGTTCTGCGCGCTAACGATTCTATCAGCTCAATAATAATAATAATAATAATAATAATAATAATAATAAAATAATAATAATAATAATAATAATAATAATAATAATAATAATTGGGGTCTAGAGAAAGGCAAGACGTGGCATCAGCACAAACAGCGGAGAGTGGCGGAATCGGAGACCAGCAAAATCCTTTGAGATTTCCCAATCCAAGCAGATCAGTTGTTAGAGCATAACAGATCGGACCTAGGTGACAGTGGACAATGTGCACCATATGTGCTATATAGTTGATACTGTGTACCCCTTTGACCCAGAAATAGTCAAGAAGGAAGGCGAAAAAAGAGATGTATACAATCCTCTTAAGTACGAAATAGCCCAGCTGGTACTTAATTTATGAAAGGCAAAGTCGACACCGGCGGAATTATAATTCAGAACGTAAAGACAGGAAATACCCATTTCTTTACTACCCACAAGGGGCTACACACAGAGGGGACAAACAAGGACCAACAAAAGGATTAAGTCGATTACATCGACCCCAGTGCGTAACTGGTACTTAATTTATCGACCCCGAAAGGATGAAAGGTAAAGTCGACCTCGGCGGAATTTGAACTCAGAACGTAGCGCCAGACGAAATACGGCTACGCATTTCGCCCGGCGTGCTAACGATTCTGCCAGCTCGCCACTTTAATAATAATAGTAATGGTTTGAAATTTTGGTACACGGCCAGCGGGTTGGGGAGGGGATAAGTCGATTAAATCGACTCCAGGTTTCAACTGGTACTCATTTTATCGACCTCGAATGAATGAAAGGCAAAGTCGGTCCCGGCAGAATTTGAACTCGGTGTCAAGCTTCGTTTCACGAACTAGTAGTAGTAGTAGTAATAATAGTAGTAGCAGCTGTAATAGTAGTAGTAATATTAGTAGTAGTAGTTGTTTGTGCTGGTGGTGCTGGTGGTAGTGGTGTTGCGATACAGGTTTAATACACAATCATGTATCAAAATATACCATGTAAATTATTCCTTATAAATTATTTGTATGTTCTAGAGTATTACAGCTGAGCTGGAACTAAAGCTGTTAATGAATAAATGAAAAATACAGAAAATATGAAGCGCAAAGAGTGATAGTTTATAAAAATTTCTCTCACTTAGTTGCCATTCTTAAATATTCTATTGTCCATTATCCTCCATCCGTAGCGTTCACCAAAAATATGGGTATACACTATTGCTTAACTCCAAATTTCGCTTGGTGGTGCAAACATATGATCAAAGCCCTTTGATCTGCGACCATTCCGACTGTTTCAAAAATGAATGAAATAGCGCAATACATGATTGTCAAAGAGAAAGAAATGTTAAGAACTTCGTAATATGTAAGCCAAAAGATGTATATTCTATGCATATCCTTCCTTATTCCTTACTTTCAAATTCAAACTGCTAATACCGTCAAATGTTAGGAAAAATTGTTAACTCCCTTGTGCAAACTACCCGCTAGGGTAGTATATGTGTTACCTAATCAATCATGTCCATTTTTGTACAGGGTGTGATTTGAGGTGCCGTAAATCCTCGAGTATAGTCCGCCCTTGAGTATAATACGCAGGGGATTTTTAGGGGTCTGTACTTCTGAAAAACCTAAACCTGTGTATAATACGCACCCCTTTTCTAACTTGAGTCGTGCGTAATTAAGCCAGCTGCACCTAGTCGAACAAACACTTCCGCGCATGCGTAATACAATAATGGTGACGTTCTTAACTGTTATATGGGAATGTAAATGTGTTTGCAAATTGTTTTTGTTACATGTTATTCTGTGTTCTGAATACTTTTATTTTAATAAATGTTGCTTACTGCAAGTTATGGATGATTCTTTTATGACTTCATTGCTTTCAGGCTTAGCTTAATGTATTTTCACGCTCGACATCACAAAATGCGTCTGAATAAACATTGCCAGACAGCAAATAGAGACTCAGACATTACTTAGAATATATTTTTAATTTTTAACCACGTATATGGTACGCACTGGGGATTTTGACCTTTAAATTTTGGGAAAAAACTGCGAATTATACTCGAAGATTTACGGTAGATATGGATACTGTTTTTAGCAGGTTTAGAGATAGCTTACTACATGCTTATGGAGAAGCATTTTGTTCATGTGGCTTCTGCTTCGATGCAATAATACAAAGGCGTGTATACACAAACAACTTTTTAAAGGTTTACATCTATATAAACCATGTATGTATATATACTTATACACAAGCAAATACACGCACATATACATTAAAAATTTATACTGATTTCATAATATTAAAGTAATTGCTAGGTCAGACACTGCCAAACATGAAAGAACGTTTCGGGAGTGGATGAGAATGATTTTTATGTTTCCTTCAATATTAGACTTCAGTGAAGTATCGGAAGATTTTGAAGCGGAAGAATATTCAGAAATATAGAGAGTCGTACAAAGGAAAAAGGAAATATCACAGAAGAGAACAAAAAGAAACGGAGGAGAGGAAAAAGAAGCTATTTTGGTTGAGAACAAATAAATAAATAAATAAATATTGGTGCCTGAAATAATTGCAAATGCATTTTTCTTCAATATGGATGATGGAACAAGAATACTGAAATAAAGGTAAGCTTTTTCTTTAAAAAGTAGAGAGAAAATGGAAGAAAATCAATGCAACGGTATGAGTCGACAAGAAAAATATGAAAATATATATATATATATATATCACTATATATTTATAAACACACACACACACATGACAGACACACGACACACACATCGCTATATATATATATATATAATATATATATATATATATATATATATATGGATATATATGGGTATATATGGATATATATATATATAGATATATATATATATATATATATATATATATATATATATATATATATATTGGATATCTATATGGATATATATTATGGATATATATATATATGGATATATATCCATGTATATGGATGTATATATATTATATATATATATGTCCCAATGTCATATATATATATGAGATGTGATATGAAAAGGACCTTTGTTGCATTGTGAGTCAGTGGCAGGAGAAATTTAACACCGTATGTGAACTTAGTGAAATAGATAAAAAGCGTGTTGTATGCCTTTCATGTATAAAGAGCATTTGTCACAAAAATGAATACGTCTTTCGTGAAAGACTTTTCTATTTACTTTCGGAAATTGGAAGAAATTGGAACTGAACGAAGATTAAGATCGATATATAGCGGTCGGCTTTCCTTATAGTGCTTCATACATTAAGTGAATAGATTGAATGCAAATGTGTGTACATACTTACATAATTACATACATGTATATGAATACACACATATATATGTATATATTCATATATATATATTATATATATATAGATATATATATATATATATATATATATATGTATGTATGTATGTATGTATATATGTATATATACTAGTATGTATGTACACAAATACATCTAGGCATCAATTTCATAATCATAGCTAGGTCTATGTTTGAAGGGAGGTGTAATGTCTATATCTGTGTGTTTGTGTGTGTGTGTGTGTGTGTGTATCTATACATACATGTACATACACACACATAGACACATATATACAGAGAAACGCATGTGTATGTATATACATGTATATGTAAGTATGTACATGTATGTATATATATATATATATAATATATATATGTATAAGTGTACGTATTATATGCATATGTGCGTTTGTGTGTGCATGTGTGTGTGTGTGTGTGTTTGAGCATACTTATAGTTATATAAATTACTTCAAAGATGCAGATATACATCTCAAACATTCAAGTAGAATAACACACAGAAACTTGCATGGCCATGTTCATAATTTGATCTTGTGTTTTGCGTCACATTTCTTGCTATTGATCGATAATATTGGTGACGATATAGCATTCATAGATTCCACGCATTCAAAAGAATCTCTGAAGTTTCCTTCGCGTTTCTTCTTTTAAACACTCCTCTGAGAGAACATGTACACATACATGCATATCATATATATCATTATAACACACACACACACGCTCGTATATATATATATATATATATATGTATATATATATATACGGATCTATATATATATATATATATATATATAATATATATATATATATATATATACGAATGTGATGTATATATATATACGCGTGGGTATGTTTACCATTGTATATCGGCATTAAAGAGTAGAAGCAAATATGTTAAAAGAAACCTTATCTTAAATAATATTCAAAGGCAACACATTGAAAACTGTCCTGTATTGTGTTATAAGTATGTGATCAACAACTAATACTATATTTTGATTTAGTTTCATTGGCCACGGAATGTTATTCGATTCTTTTATTTATTCTGTAAGCCAGTTGCTATTTGTTTAATAGTTGATTGGATGCTGTACGAGTTTTTCATCTATCTGGCCATGAGTTCTTATCACATCATATGTGCAGTTAATATTGTCGCAATAGAATCAACCCCTCTTTCGAAAAGAAATGATGGTAACCACTCCCCACCACTAATATGTGAAAATATTATATTTCTAAAATAGCATAGATATTGATTATGCCATGTTCTGAGGATTGCTGAATATATATGAAGTAGCTAAAACGGAATTGCACCAAGAGACTCTGAACTACTCGCATGTTACTTAGAAACCAGAGAATCTAAAGACTTGCTGGGAGATTGTGAATATTAATAACGTTATAATAAGTTTTAGTAGCTTCAACTTCATAACCCGCGCCAAGAAGAGAGTGTATTCTCGGTCTATGGACCATCTCGAAATTGTAGCCAAATTTCCCTCAAAGGAGGGTGAGAGTTACGGCCTCCTACATACGCTATATCTGATTATAAGACTGGGTGGATCACTGCTGGAACACCGTTGATCAAATGTGTGCTCTATCTGGGTTGATCTGGGGTTACACAATAACCAGACAAAAGGAGAATCTCTACGTATTCATTCCACCGGCAAAAAATAGCCATCAAATTTAAACCACAGCACACATAACCATCGTAAAAGAGAAGAAATATGTATGATAATGTGACCCTATATCTTCTCTGCTTGATAATATGACTGAATGATCACGACTGGAATATTCTTGACCATATACAGGAGTTGAACAAAATAATGGAAACACTTTAAAATTTCCAGCAAATTTATTTTAATATGGGGTAGGACCGCCTTTGGTTGTAATTATAGCTTGAATTCTACGCGGTATGGGTTCGCATGACGTTTGAATTGTTTCCAAAGGAATTTTTGTCTATATTTCAGCTAAAACAGTCTCCAGTTCTTGTAGTGATGATGGTGAATGATATCGATTCCTTACTTGATTTTCTAAATTGCACCATAAATATTCAATAATATTGATATCTGGGGACTGAGGTGGCCAGATAAGATGTTCAACTTCACTAGTGTGTTCCTCGTGCCATTCAGTAACAACTTCAGCAGTGTGAATTGGCGCATTATCATCCTGAAAGATTGCGTTTCCGCAAACAGTTCCACAACCATAGGATGAATTTGATCAGATAAAATGCTTAAATAGTCTTTACTATTAATTCTGCCATGAACGGAAACCAAGATATAGCCCCAGATATCATCACAGATCCTCCTCCATGTTTAACAGTTGAAAGAAGGCAGTCTGGGTCAAATGCTTCCTTTGGATGTCTTCACACGTATCCTCGGCCGGTGGTCGGAAATAAGGTACAGAATAACTCGTCTGAGAAAATAAGATTATTCTACTGTTCTAGGGACCAATTCTCTGGGTTTTTACTCCACTCTAAACGCTTTGCAAAGTTTGCTTTTGAAAGTAGTGGTTTTCTGATTACAGCTCTCCCGTGAAATCCGGTTTTGTGCAGCTCCCGGAAAACAGTTTTTGTGGAAACTGGGTTCTCGAGGTGGTCATAAGCTCTGCAGTAATTTAGGGAGCTGTACTTTTGTGGTCCTTTCTAACAATTCACGTATGAATCCGACGGTCTCTATCTGAAAGTTTTGGTTTTCTTCCTGAATTTTGTGTCGATGAGGAGGTTTTTCACTCTTTCTCAAATGCTGTCATTACTTTCGAGACAGTACTTCTTGACACACCAAACACTTCGGCTGTTTTCGTTACGCTAGCGCCTGCCATACGAGCACCAAGAATTTGACCTCTTTTATAGATATGTCATTTTAATGAATTTTAATTACCTTTTTCTGATGATATCTGAAAAGAAACAGCAATTTTAGCAAAACATATTCAGCAACAGTAATAATAAGTAAAAATATTTATAAAAATAAACAAGCTTTTGACGGTTTTATAGATATTTCAAAATTATGATGCTATGATGCTAGGTGTTTCAATTATTTTGTCCAACCCCTGTATCTGCTTATTGAGAGTAGAACAGGAAGCAAACTACAATACCTGCATACAGCTACGACTGTATGCAGTCGGAAACGATATATGCCTTATGTAAAGAAGTTAATGATATAAGGAACCGGGATACCATGGGTTATATAAAACCCATATAAAAATGTTATAAAAATGTTTATTTTTACCACAAAATAGGATAAGCATGGTGTTTTGTTTAATATATTTTAAAATGGCAGTTACTCCACTCTGAATTCTCTGAATTTCGTTGCAGCATTATTAGAACAACAACAACCTAAGGAGATTATCAGCAATGCTTAAAACATATCTGAAGAACAATGTTATTGCAAACGTATTGTCACATTGTGGAACCCGCTCGATTATGATTGATCCTAGCTATCTTTTCACTGGATCGTCCATAACGTGTACGATTCGTAGCATAAATGATTATAAACAGAGCCGGGTTTGATAGCAGAATTAATCTATCTAGTTCAATTAGAAACAGAGGATGTGACTCTGCATCGATATTTAGCACCCATTCTTCAGGTTATCGTCAAGATTCATCTCCAGACAATTGCTACAAAGAAAAAACGTCGTTTCCTAGAGATTCTTTGCACTACAACTATAGTTTTGGTTCTCCAGCCATCACAGTGGCTGGTATAGCACCTGCACCCAACACCAGAGCTGAAGGCACCTCCGAAAGGAGTGGGGGGGCGCCACGTCAAAACGGTAGAAGAGTAGGGGCCGAAACCGGACGTGGTTCCTCCTGATGATGTCTTGAGCTAACTGGATCCTAAAAAGGAGCTGTTGTGGTAGCAGACCACGAAACACAGTTGAAATTCCTTCCTATAACATACGAGTCACGCAGATATCCGTGGATGGTGTTGCAGTTCATGTTTACACAGCCACACAAGATTGAAATTGTTATGGCTTTATCAGGAAGAATATGTAGTGCTGACTGGAAATCGATGTGAAAACGGAATTTCTTTTTGTTTCTTAGATTTTGATTTCATCAGTAACGCATGAAATGAAGTAACGATAACAATGGAAATGCTTAATCACAGCTAAAGTGGCTTAAGATAAAAAGAAAAAAAAAGTTTTCCCTGAAATACGTGAGAAAGGTAGAAAGTACTTATACAATTTCAGTAGCCTTGCACTTTTGTCTAGTCGAAGCATATATCATTTCGGTTAGTTTATGAGAAAAATCGAATAAACCACAAGCGTCTAGTCTTCGTCAAACACATATAAGTAGGTTTGTTTCAAAGTGTGACGTTTTATTAGATATTATATCGTGAAAATTCGCTCAAGATTTGAACATAAACACCTATACTGTCTTTGTTTTATTATTAACTAACGCAACTCTCGTTCCGTATTAAGTGGAATGTGTTATAATTCCAGAATAGCGCTAAGAAACATCACATACGTACTTCCTATTGTTTAATGGTCATCGACATCTTGGATGTTTTACTGGAAATTAATCGATATTCCCAACACATTATCAATATTTCCACTGAATAATATTTATAGCCATTCTGTGCGGATAATTCACCAATTTTCTCTTCTTTCAAGTTAAGTTGTCTAACAATTTTAGCTTCTGCTTTCATATTTCCACCTCTTCCCGACTCCACTTCCCGAACTTCTCCGTTCTTTCTTTCTTTCTTTCTTTTCTTGCTTTCATTCATTAATTTAACCCAGTATTATTTCTTTTTCTTTCTTTCTTTTATTCATTCGCTTATTGTTGCATTCTTCCTTTCATTTATTCATTAATTCTTTTTCTTTCTTTCTCTTTTCAACTCCGTCTAGCTATCAGTATAACTCTACTGATTCTCTCACATCCTCTCTATCACTTTTTCTCTCTGTTCTTTCCCTAGCCTTCTCTCTGTCTCTGTTTCTCTCTGTCTTTCTTAATCTTTCTCACTATCTATTTCATTTTCACTCTCATTCATGCTGGCCTTCTTATTGTTACTTAATCAAAAATCGAATTATATCCTTGGACACTTCTAAGAATTCAGAGACGATCGATTTATAAAGTTGTTATAAAAGAAGTTGAATTGGTTTATTAAGCTTTCTATAGAAAATATTCTATATCATACCTTTTATATCATTTGCTATAGAAATATTCTACCATGCTTTTATTTGCTACAGTGAATTGGTTATCAATTTAGAAGCAATCTAGCAATTTGTCAGCAATCGAGGGCGTTCGGGTCAAATAACAGGCGCAATAATAGGATGAATTCAACAGAGGTTAGGACGAACATATTGCATACTGGGATAATAATGAAATCTTTCTCTCTGAACAGATAGAAAATATAGAGACTATCTTCGCGGATAAAATGAATATTAGATAAATATATAAATTAAAGAAAAAAAAAGTGGAAACAAAGTTGAACAAAGGAAAGCAAATTGGTAACATACTTTAAGTATTAAAATATACATACATGTATATAAACATACTCAGATACATAGATACATGACAATATACATGCATACACACACACATACATACATGCATACATACATACATATACATACATACATACATACATGTGTGAGTATATATGTGTATGTATGTGTGTGCATATATATATATATATATATATTTATATATATATATACACACGCACATCCGAATATTCATAAATGCACACACTAGACGGCATATAGACATATATGTGTGCGTGTATATATATACCGTATAATTATGTATGTGTGTAATCATATAAGTACGTATATGAGAACGTGTTTGTGTGTGTATGTATGTGTGTGTGTCTGTGTTTGTGTTTATGTGTGTGTGTGTGTTTGTGTATGACAGAGGGAGAAAGAGAGAGTGAGTGTGAGAGAGAGAGAAAGAGAGAGAGTAATGCCAGTAATGAGGTTTACGATTTGATAACCTGTGACCAGGTTTCGAAAGATGATACTGTCGGTTTATTTCACTAGAGTCGTTAATTCTGATGTCACTTATCATATTTTCCTCTCCTAAGATTAGCATACAAAAAAAAAAAAAAAAAAAACAAAACATTTCAAACATCTTCTCCAAAATTATGATAATTCTAAACAGGCACAAAGCTAGAAATTTAACTTTGACTAGTACCGTGTTTCATAGGTTCGAAAAGGGCGAAAGGCAATGTTGACGTCGGTGGGGTTTGAACACAGAATGTAAGAAGGCGGTAAAAATGCCGGAGGGCAATTTATCCGACACTCTATCGATAATTTAATAATTTTCGTATTTCTATTCAAAATACGCTTACTATCATTATTGGGGTTATTTCAAAGGGTGATAATCAATCCTCGTCCAACAAGGATCCGCTTGAGAAAACAACGTATCAGTATTAAGAATCATAGTTATACACGCAATGGCCGTTGTATTTTCAGACGAAGGTAAGTATTCTTTGGCCAGCTATATAATTTCTTATTAACAGGAACCCTCGAAGACTATTCTGATCGTTGCTACTGTAAAGACTTCAAGCTATTTCTATTTCAATTTGACTGTCCCACATCCCTCACCAGTAATCTGAAATCGGTTTCACAGTAATCCTCAAGTTTAGCATGAATCTGATTTCACAAACTAGTACTTACTAACTACTACTAACACCTATTTCTTTACTACCCACAAGGGGCTAAACACAGAGGGGACAAACAAGGACAGACATAGGTATTAAATCGATTACATCGACCCCAGTGCGTAACTGGTACTTAATTTATTGACCCCGAAAGGATGAAAGGCAAAGTCGACCTCGGCGGAATTCGAACTCACAACGTAACGCTGACGAAATACCGCAAAGCATTTCGCCCGGCGTGCTAACGTTTCTGCCAGCTCGCCGCCTACTACTACTAACACCATCACCATCACGACCACAATTACCTACTACTAATGTTCCTCCTCTTTCTACTATTGTAACTACTACTACTCTTCATCTTGTTGTGACTACATCCGCGACGACGACAGGAATAAAATGCTATGAATAAACTAAATGTTTTAAGGGGTTATTTTAAATCGATTCCCTTCTACCTCCCAGTAATCTGAAAACGACTTCAAGTTACCGGGTGACAATGCAGATTAGAGGTGAGCTGATATCGCTCCACAAGTGGCAGGAATACCAAAACTACTTATCACAAAACAGTATCAACAAAAGACAGCATCGGCGCTGTGCAAAATGGAACAGTCTACAGACAATGTATAATTACGACTGATTTAATATTTCTTTATTGCCTACAAGGGGCTAAACATAGAGGAGACAAACAAGGACAGACAAACGTATTAAGTCGATTATATCGACCCCAGTGCGTAACTGGTACTTATTTAATCGACCCCAAAAGGATGAAAGGCAAAGTCGACCTCGGCGGAATTTGAACTCAGAACGTAGGGCAGACGAAGTATTGCTGAGCATTTCGCCCGGCGTGCTAACGTTTCTGCCAGCTCGCCGCCTTATTACGACTGGTTTCTGTATATAGGCATAAGGCCAGAGGCAGCTGATTGCCATGCTGCCAGTATTTCTATCGTATTATATTTCATGAACAGTGGAGGCACATAGCCTAGTGGCTAGAGCAGCGGACTCGCGGACGAGGGATCGCGGGTTCGAATCTCAGACCGGGCGATGTGTGTGTTTATAAGCGAAACACATAAGCTCCACTCGGTCCCTGCAGAAAGTAATGGCGAACTTCTGCTGACTCTTTCGCCACAGCTTTCTCTCACTCTTTCCTCCTGCATCTAGCAGCTCATCTGCGACGGACCGGCGTCCCGTCCAGGTGGAGAACCTATACGCCAGGCATGGCCCTTATGAGCCTGGCATCGCTCGAGTAGGAACAAGCAACAAATATTTCATGAACAAGCTAAGAACAAAATACAAAGTCGACATAGGTAAGATTTGAATTCAGTACGTTAAGAACCGCAATCGGATATTGTAAGTGATTTTGTCCAACATCCTGCTGATTCTGAAAATTCCACTGACTGTCAAATGAAAGGGCATAAAAATAAGATATGCGCATGCTTAAGTTACCAAAATAGCAACGCATTTTCCCTCTCCTATGTGACCGTATATATATTCGATTCTTTATGTTGCTTGTCTCGTTTCTGTGTTTGTTTTTTTCGTTGTTCGAAAAACGTTCGTTTTATAAGTTTTTATTTTTTATGTTCTCGTTTCTCATTCTGTCTACGTTTTTTGATGTTCTGTACCCATATATGCATATGTATATACATATATATATAGGTATGTACATATATGTATGTACATATGCATATATTCATATATTATTTATATTATTATATGATCTGACGTCACGCATCCTTTTCCAAGTAAGTTTTATCTTAACAATTACGATTTCTGCCTAACTATCTCCCTCTCTTGTTGTTCTTCCTTTCTGCTTTTCTCTCCCAGCCTTTCCATATTCTTCTCCTCTCCCCTTCACCGCTCCCTCTCTCTCTCTCACTCACTCTTCCACCTTGACTCATTGCTCACACGTGACCAACAACCATTCTTTCTTTCTTCCACTTCCTTCCTAAAGACAAGACGTGCTTTTGCCTGTCTCTTCTCAAAGCTCGTTTTTCCAGCGTTCACCACTTCACATCGTCTTGGCTTAACAGCCCTCACCGTTTGTTTTTACTGTTTTGTTCTCACTGTCCTGTTTTTGTTACCATTTTTACCCTCCGCAAAAAAATTCCAAGTTTTATTTAATTTGCTTTTACTATCACCATTGTCCCAGACTGCTTCACCACCACCACCACCACCATCGCTTCCGCGTCTATCACAGCTACGGCTCATACTATTACTATCACCCAATTACCATCACAACTGTCAATCTACTAATATCTCTATGCCTACTATTACTCTCACCCCAACATGAGCAATAGCAGGAGTGTCAATGAATAGTGAGAGAGGGAGTCGAAGTGTGACACACGGACAGACAAATTCGTTTTCTTATATTAAATAAATATGGATCAAAACAGTTTGATTCAAATTCGTTGATACTCCGAATGTTTCAAGCGTGATCTATAAGTGTGCATGTGTGTGTGTGTGTGCATGTGTGTACACATGTATATTCGTGCATATCTACGCCACAACATTCATAGCAAGTGTTGCCTAAAGACTAGTGGTTAACTGATTGGGTATTGGTTATATGACTGAAAAATACTTAGAAACATGCTATAACTAACTGTGGTGATGTCACAAGATTATGACAGTGCCTATATCAATGTGTGCAACCACTGCAATTTGGGAATAATGCGGCAAAATTCTGGAGACTGAGCTGAAACTTCCTCATTGCATTTTACTTAAAAACGTTGTCACTCTCCATCCAAATTAACGCTATAACGCCCATTGTTAATTATTTATGCTTCAAATACTACGCTTTTATGAGGAGTAAACGATAAAATTAAAAGCTTGGTCGAGTTCTAAGGCTTCTTTGTTTGAAGAACATTATTGCATGCATGCTATTAAAATATCTAGTAGTTGTTGTAGAATTACTAACTTTGAATAAATTATGTACAGATGTAATTTTTTATACTAAGCATACAGCCATTCCCTTAAATAAGCTGAAAAAATTCCACAATAATTTTTCTTTTGCGCATGTTGATAATTTAGGGGATATAGAGTTAAAAGTTTTCTTTATTGCATTCCCTTTCATTGCAAAATATTTAGAGTGAAGTTGAAAAGCTTTATGCTGTGATCTTTGAATCAAAACCGTGTCGTTAAAAATTGTTGTGACTCTTTCTGTTTACACTTTTAAATACATGTTTAATGATATTCACATTCCTGACGATGTTGTTATTGTTGCTTAAATTCAAGTTCGCGCTTGTTTGAGCATGTCTATGATTAGAGGCATTCGAGTAGAGCAATGCCGCATATGATTTCATGCATAGTTATCTAAGACTTTACTATCCAAAGTGTTTTTCCCATTTTTGAAAGTGGGTCAAACATAGCTTGAGGGACGTTTAGCTATTTTTTCAGCAGACTGAGCAATTATGTTGAGTATCTCTCTTTCAAAATATATTTCTATACATAAATAGTTCTCGATCTATAACGAGTTCATCTGTTATTAATATATTTCTCATAAAATATCTTGCGATAATTAGCTACAGCTCTTAACGTTCTGAGTTCGAAATAGCTTAAACCAATTTATCATCTTTCCGAGGACGAGTAGAGTCCAGTTCTAGCCAAGTATTAGACACTGTTCAATCGAGTACCGCTCTATTTAGAGCTATGGAATGGCTGATGAAAATGCAATAATGATTGAAAGAGTTAATGTAACTGATAGGCAAAGTGAAATACTCTCTGAATTAACCATAAACACTAAGGCAGATGAAAATCAAATAGACGAAGAATGTCACACAGAAGTTGACCCAAAAGAACTACATGATCTAAAAAATAAAATCCTGATTGAATGGCTGAAAATTAAAGAGACAATTATGAATGAAAGCAACACTCTCCCCAAAATTCGCAATTCTAACCAAAACCTGAAAATAATAGGTAAAATCCACCTTGCATTTAAGGATATAATTTCAGCTAATGATGTTGACATTACAGATCTCAACCACCTGTACTATGCATCTGCGAAAATCTCAACGATTATATGTGGTGAAAAGATAAGAAAACGACAACATTCCCACAAAAAGCCTTCTTGGCAAAAAGCCTTCAACACCAAATTCAGTTACTTATGTCTGACATAGAATATTTAAAAAGACCTTAAGTTTGACAAGACTATCAAACCTACAAAAGTATAATATGAAAACCATATTTGACATCGATACCACCATAGAAACCATCAAGCAAAAGGTATGTGCTAAGGAAGGTATGAAAAGCACGTTAGATTCTTCAAGGACAACAACATGTTTAAAAATAACCCCAAAAATTTTTACACGAAGAGATGGAAAATACCAGTTACAGTAAAGTCTGTCCCATCAAAATAATTTCATGAATTTTGGAATAAAATTTGGGCAAAAAAAAAGCTCAATGAAAATTCCCTGGGATTGATAGAAGAATATCTACAGACTTAGACTCCTTATATGAGCAAAAGTGGGAGAGTATCAGGGTAGAGGATGTAAGATCTGCTCTCAGGAAGTGAAGCAAATGGAAGTCTCCAGGAAAAGATAAAATTCCTGACGTCTTGTTGAATGCCTTCCCAGAGAGCCATGAACTGCTAACAAAACTTTACAACAATATTTTGCAACAACCTAGTACGTAAAAAAGCTATGTTTATCAAAGGAAATAACAGAAACATCTAACGTTAACCTTTACCAGCAGAATTTCGTAAAGGAGTTAGAACCAGCGGAGAGCTACAAATACTCGCAATACCAGAGGGCGCACACTCTCCTACCCTGATGTAATCTCCAGGATACAGGCATCCAGCAACAGGACCTCCGTAATGCCATGATGGACCGTGAAGTCTGGCGTAGCATGGTAAATTCCATTGTCTCGACCACGGTCGAACAATCATGATGATGATGATGACAAATACCTAGGAGTATTTGAAGGGGACGGAATCAAACATTCAGTGATGGAGAAAGGATCAAAATAAATATCGCAGGGTAAGAGCAATAGTCAAGACAGAGCTAAATGCAAGAAACAGGATCGAAGCGATCAATACTTTAGTCCTACCAGTCGTGACTTACAATTTCAATATCATTAACTGGTCAATTACTGAAATATGTAATCTTGACAGAAAAATACGAAGTTTGTTGACAATGCATAGAATGCACATCCCTAAGGCAGCTATAGAACGACTTTATCTGCCAAGAAAAGAGGGAGGCCGTGAACTTTTACAACTGGAAATAACAACGATCGTAGCCACAATTGACCCTAGACATCAACCTGAAAATCTCTGAGGACTGGATGTTAAAACTTGTCTCAAAACATGAAAACAAGAAAGCATCATACTATTATTCTTTGAAAATTCTTTAATAGCCAAGTGTTGAGAGGAATTCTTTGGCGTTTGAATAATTCACCTCTGGAAACATGGGTGATTCGTTCAACGTCTTTACAACAAACCGTATTCAGGAACCTTTTGCACGAAATGAACTACTCAACCTGAAGAAAATTCTAATTGGACCCCAGCTGCAAGGACATGCGGTGTATATCTCGATATGAAATCACCACGTCACGCACATATGGTTGTGATGTATGTACCTGGTATACCCATATCAGACGAGTAGTCATGATGGTTATATTGGGTTTCATATAATTGTCGTTTAAAATATTTACATTTAAGTACATATATTATGAATATAATAACTAACAAAGACGTTGTGATAAGGATGAGTTCCTTGTTAAATAGCGAACCGTGTATAACTGACAGCATAGTACCAACAAACTCACACACACACACACACACACACACACACACACACATGCGTATATACATGCATATTCGTATTCACACCCACGTAATTAGTAACCAATTCAAAGCCTTTCAAAAGACTTCGTTTAGAAACAAGGATGAAGAACTTACCATTTTGTTCTATATTAAAATGTCCATACGTTCTAATATTTAAGAAGCTTTCATCACATTGTAAAAGCACTGACGCTATATTTCATTGCATTAAGGTGGCGAGGTGGAAGAAATGTCAGCACGTCGGGGGAAAATACTTAGCGGAATTTCGTCCGGCTTTACAGTCAGAGTTCAAATTCCGCCGGCGTCGACTTTGCCTTTCATCCTTTCCGAGGTCGACAAAAAAAAAAATAAGTACCAGTAAAACACTGGGGTCGATATAATCGATTTACTCCCTCTACCGAAATTGCTGGCTAGGTACCCAAATTCGAAATCAATATACTTCATTGGACTAAAATGAACTGTATGTATGTATGTATGTATGTATGTATGTATGTATGTATGTATGTATGTATGTATGTACGTATGCATATATTGATGTATGTATGTATTTATGTATGTATGCATTTATGTATGTATGTATTTATGTATGTATGTATGTATGTATGTATGTATGCATGTAAGTATGCACGTATGCATATACTGATGTATGTATAAATGTATTTTCGTGCGTGCACGTGATAGATGTGTTGCATGTACGTCACTTCCTATTCTGCTGTTTTCTTTACTTTTTCTCTATATTTATCTCTATCTATCTCAAACACATAGGCGCATATACACACGCCAAATTCACTCACATTCACACACGTCGGCACACATACATTCTCACATACATACATGTGTAAGTGAACTCACAAAACAGATTTAGTTTTCTTTCATTGTTTCATTCGACGAAGCAGTGTGATAATTTTTTTTTCCTTCTTATGAAAGAAGTGATTTAGAATGTCTGTCAAGCGACAAATGGAATTTTCTAGCAAGTTATTGAATTATGGTAGCTATTATAGGTATGCAGTATGAAAGTACAACGAAGACGGATGAGAAATAGCGATAAGCTGCTTCAAACTGAAAAGTAGTGAAAGTATTGATTTATCGATCTTTATCGAGTGATAGCCTGGCAGATTAACTGCTCGCTTGTTGTGAAAATCAATAGACGATGGCTTTCAGAATCTTGCAGCAATTGTTGTTGTCCGTTAGATGGTTATTGGATTGAATGCCGAGATTATTGGGTGTTTGATGTCAAGCATATCCAACCTGTTTATCTTACTTCCACCGTGTGCCACAGAAACGGAATAGAAAGAAACATTGCACACAGCCTGTGACAGTGTGAAATGGAAGTTCGATAGACCCTAAATAATGTGTTTGTGTGGGGTATACCGAGGAAATATTTCTGTTGATTTCTTTATTATTCTGCTATTCACGTTTAGAACTGGGAAACAGTTACCTAGAAAATGGGATTGGATTGAATACTGCCGAATAAGCTTGTGTCATTAATGGTTGATATATACATACGCGAGTTTCTGTATCGAACATTGATGTAGATGCTCAGTTATGCTTCTGATGTAGGGTCATAACGATACTTAACTTAAATAACGAAAAAAAAACAACAACAGCAACAACAAAACAAACGAGCAAAAAATATATATATAGTAGTGGCCGATATTTTTTCCTGAAGGTAACCGATAAAAGAATCGCATTTTATCCAGTGTTAATGAATGGAAGAAGAAAAAGAATGCCTTATAGGCAGCATTTGCTCCTGTGAAGTTTTCAAGAAGGAACAATTTAATTCACCTCAACACGGATAGGAACAAAATGGTATAAGCGTATTTGAAATCATTATCTAAGATAGAGTAACTCTCCCGTCTCTATGCGTTTCAATATACATTTGCAATTGATACAAATGGAAATGATACAAAACAACCTCTGTAAATATATTAACAGTCTATAAAGAAAGATACGTACTTTCAAGAAGATAAGGACACTAAGATTTATAGATATTTATTTCTTTATTGCCCACAGGGGGCTAAACATAGAAGGGACAAACAAACGGATTAAGTCGATTACATCGACTCCAGTGCGTAACTGGTACTTATTTAATCGACCCCAAAAAGGATGAAAGGCAAAGTCAACCTCGGCGGAATTTGAACTCAGAACGTAGCGGCTGACGAAATACTGCTAAGCATTTCGCCCGGCGTGTTAACGATTCTGCCAGCTCGCCGATCTGCAGATATTATCCTACGTTACAGATGTTGAAGTAAGTTCTTTACACACTCATTTTTCTATCAAATTTGGCATTCTATATACAGAAATCAAGTTAAATTTTGCATACCAGCATACGATTGTGTAATAATCATTAAAACTCAATATCATTTTAATATAATTTATTGTAATTTCAACAAATATAACACATTATAAAAATCGCATAATATGATATAACGAACCATCATGAACAGTGCAACAAATTTGTAATATATATGGTTTAAAAGATCTAAAACATCAACGATAGACGATTGAAGAAGGTGTCACAGATCACAAGGGATAACAATGGCCAAAAGTTCTACCTTCCTTTATATCATTTCTCATTCAATTGTATGTCTTTTGACACTTCCCCAATATCCGGTTGAAAGAATTCATAATGGGGATGCAAACAGTGCAGCTTTAATGATATTTTCCATCCGACGTTCTTGGAATTTTCAAGTAGTTTTTTCAATTAGAACACTGAAATTTTCCATTTGTTCACCAGAAACTCATTCATATGCCTTATTTCTTCAACATTACCATTTTCATATCCAGAATTTTAAATGCAAGCATTCGCTTCACCTCAGCAAATACATCAGCCTCAACTTTTATTGTGACTCAACAAACACACCAGTAGCAACTTTTGCATCGAACAACTTTGGAAATGTTGTTCGAATATTGACATAGACTCACGAAGAATTGTTTTATCAGGCCAAGATTTATACAGAGTGGAGGAAGAAGGATTTTCTCCTCAGATATAAGAACATTGTTCTTTACGTTTTGGGTGTCCAACTGCATGATTGATATTTTGCCATTCACGTCTCATATTTTTTTACTATCCTAACTACTTCACGAGCACGAAAAGCATGGATGCTTAGTGCATCTACCCTGAAATCTGAACAACAATTACCATATTCATTCCACTAATAGTTGTCATATTAGATCTTTTTCAGCAAGACTTTTATATACTTTACAGAGTAACGGACAAAAGTATATGGATGCTCTTTGCGGTTGTGTAGCGGTACTGCTTTGAGACGTCTCGCAGAGCTGGCAATTAACGCCATTGATTGGGCTTGTGTCTAAAATTAATTGCTTCAATTACACTTTTAACATTAATACAGAAACAGAGAGACTCAGGTAAAGAATAGCAAGGGGCAAAAATTGCATGCTATGTGAGATCGATCGAAATTGTCACCTTTGCAGCCATTGAGTTATATTCTTTCAATCTGGATGTCGGCAGCTTTGGACTAGATTTAATGAGATTCGAGTTTCTTATAAGGTCATTAAGCTCTTATTGGAATTCTTCATATGAGCATGCTGCTTCCTAGTCTTGTCACTTTTCATTATTATCAAACATTTTGATGTCAATATCATCTGTTGATTCAAAAATTGTACAAGCTGGAACTGGCAGTTGTTCGACATTATCTCTGGGGGTAGATCTATTCTGAAACATGAAACTTCGTTCATGACCGGTTGTCAGAAAATGTTTAAATATTTAAATATATTCTTAAGTCTCAACCGTATTGAGTGTTTCTATTGGCTGAAACTATCAACAAACGAATACTAAACATACACACATAATCACATATATATACATTGAACACTATAGTCATAGATGCCACTCACTTTAATATATCAAGGATAGGATTCTAGTCACTTCTTAGCAGTGTTATCGGAGGATCTTCCGGGGAAATATCTCAACCCTGGAAAACATACGGCTTTTCAGCTGCTGAAATAAAATCTTCCAGAAGACAAGCACTGGTCTCAATGAGCTACCATCTCAACTCTTGCTAATGTCTAGAATCAGCTGCTTGCCAAACATTTATATCATCCTTTTTTCAAAATATCCCTGGGATGTCACACGATCACGAATGAAAAACGCGTAAACATGTTCATCGGCCATAATGAAAGAGAGCGAATGCATCTCAATTTCTATTTTGCTGATGGTTTCTATATACAGATTTGATAATTTAAGGTTGTTGAACAAGTGCCCCTGTGCTTCTACTAGCACGCTGGCCCAAATGCATTCATGCATTTCAATCGCGACGTATTGTTATTGATCTAAAAATTTAGCACAGCTTGTTTTGAAAAAACCTCATTCTGAAGAACCCTTCAAGGAATAATCCTAAAGATATTCAAGATGAAGATATTTCAGTTTGAGGGACATTTCATGTTCGTCAGAACGCGGCATTTTCACCTTGAAGTTCTTGGGATTTTGGGGGCTCTTTCTAAAATTATCTTCGTCACATAAGAACTTGTTCCGCTGTTCTGACCACAACCTTGTCATCCTTACTATCTAAAACATTTTTGTCATCGGTAGGAACTTATATATTTCCCATATTTTGTGAACACTATTTTCTTTAAATATTGCCAATCTGGCCCTTTAATACATTCAATAAAATCGCTGTACTTAGGTGAATCAAAACATGTGTAGACTGATAAAGTTATGAAAAAAGAAGAGGTATGGATAACGAGATTATTTATTACATATATTACATATAATTCGATATAATTTATACAAATAGAATAACTAGATAATTATATAAAACCAATAATTGAAGAATATATATGAAAAATATTTAGGTAACCCGCCCCGCACAAATGAGCAAATATTATTCAAGCGGAGTCAAACTACTACACACATTTTTAAAACCCCTCAATCTACGGCGTAGATTGTTCCATCTCAAATATACCCGTTTGCCTTTCGAATGTCGGAGTGTGTGAGAAAAGGCCTACATCTTCGTAAAACTCTGGTATATTTGATAACAGCATGTTGATATGTTTTTCACTAGTGGTTTATCGTTTGAATGTCACCATTACTACTCAAATCAGCAGCTTATATCTCATTCACTTGTATCAATTTGTTTTAGAAGCTTAACGGTTTCTTCTTGAAAGTTCTCCGTACAGTGATCTTTGTGGCTTTGGAGGAATCAGATCTCTCAGTCCTGATTTATTCTGCAAAAGGAATGGACCTTACTTCAGTTACTTTGCATACTTTCTCTTAGCGTTAACTTTTCTTCTTCATGGCTGTTTTCCGTTTCCTGCTATCTATTTTTCCTGTCCTGATTATTGTTTTCATTGAATAGTGACCGTGGCCGAGTAAAGAACCCTCATTATTGACTCCTCTTCCCGCGAACGATGTAGATCTTTCAGCCATCCTCGGGGCTGCAACGCGTAATGCGACTGGCGATTCTACTGATACAGGGATTTCCATGAATTGCTATTGTTTTGATTGTCCCTACCGGGACCTCATTCTCTGCTTCTGTATTATATACCCCTTAAAAGGCGGCGAGCTGGCAGACACGTTAGCACACCGGGCGAAATGCGTAGCCGTATTTCGTCTGCCGTTACGCTCTGAGTTCAAATTCGGCCGAGGTCGACTTTGCCTTTCATCCTTTCGGGGTCGATAAATTAAGTACCAGTTTCGCACTGGGGTCGATGTAATCGACTTAATTCCTTTGTCTGTCCTTGTTTGTCCCCTCTATGTTTAGCCCCTTGTGGGTAGTGAACAAATATATACCCCTTAAAACGCACGCTGTTTCTAAGACTTCTACCTGGCCTCTTCGTGAATGCCCTTCATACGACACCTTCCTGTTATGATTCTGTGATCTTCAAACCATTGCTGGCCTATAAGACATTCGCTATCTGCCTGTATTCTTATTTCATTATTACCCACAAGGGGCTAAACATAGAGGGGACAAACAAAGACAGACAAAGGGATTAAGTCGATTACATCGACCCCAGTGCATAACTGGTACTTAATTTATCGACCCCGAAAGCATGAAAGGCAAAGTCGACCTCGGCGGAATTTGAACTCAGAACGTAACGACAGACGAAATACAGCTAAGCATTTCGCCCGACGTTTCCGCCAGCTCGCCGTATTCTGCCTGTAATCTACTTATGGATTAGGGATGATATATCGTTCCACACAATGGCCAGGGGTACACGTAATTGAACATTTGTTTGTGCTTCAACAAGCATTTCTTCGTAGTCTTTTATTTATTTGTTTTTAGTTTGTTATAAGTTTCTTGCGCTATTTTCAAAATTTTTATATGAGTTGGATTATATGTGTGTGTGTGTGAGAGAGACATTCATTCTAAGTAATGTTTATGCATTGATGTATATGTCTCATTAAATACTTGATGTTTGTGTGTACGAATGCATAGCTGATGCTCGTTCGCTGTAGGGTTATTGTTCTTGGAGTTAGTGCAGATTCAGTTATGTTTTCGTTTTTTGTGGTGCTTGTAATGTTGGCGATGTTCCTAGAGTTGAGGATGTATGCAGTATTGCGTGCTTGGTTGTGTGTGTGATTGCTTGTGTTAGTGCTGTTAGTGTTGCTGTTGATGGTGCTGCTGATATTGCTGATATTACTGATATTGCTGTTGTGGTGAATGCATCAGCAACAGAAGATATCTTTCTGTTTGTTGTAGGCAGAAAGCTCTTAGAATATTTGCGTTCCCACATTTACAGTATCTCACATTTCTCCTTTCAACTGTTATAAAATGCTGAAAGCCATTTGGGAGGTGGATTTATTCAGTAATGGCATCCATGCATTCTTGACGCACTTAGATTAATAGCTTCAGCCCAGTTTCCAGTCAATTTACATTTTACAGTCTGTGAACTATAGAAAACTCGTTTTATTTTTTATGCCATATATTACGGCCTCCACAAGCAAGATATCTACTTCTGGTGGTACCTCAGCCACCTTATTTCTACCACTCGCGACCAAGGGATATTGGAATCAGGAGTAGTTCGCCACACTTTAGTGTTGTTACTGAGTTTTCTTTCGCTTTTTCAATTGAAACCTCACTTCAACTGTGCCAAAACGCTTTTCTCTAGCGACATAAGCTTTCATGACCCGAATTGGTTTAAGGTACTTTTTCCTCTGGTCTAAGCCGCTCGTTCAAATCGTTTAGCATTAAGTCATTTCATTGCATTTCATTGTTTTATTGGTGGGTAGGGAGTTCTTGAATTTGTTGCGGTGTATTTAGATATATTGTTCTGACATTTTTGATTGTATCTACCGGGACCTCATTCTCTGCTTCTGTATTATATACCCCTTAAAACGCATGCTGTTTCTAAGACTTCTACCTGGACTCTTCATAGGACACCTTCCTGTTATGATTCTGTGATCTTCATACCATTGCTGGCCTATTAGACATTCACTATCTGCCTGTATTCTACTTATGAATACTCTGGTCTAAGTCGCTCGTTCAAATCGTTTAGCTTTAAGTTCATTTCATTGTACTTCATTATTTTATTGGAGGGTGGGGAGTTCTTGAATTTGTTGCGGTGTATTCAGATATATTGTTCTGCAATTTTTAGTGACGTGTTTGTGCATTTCTTCTTCCGATAAGAAAAAAATGCCTCTCATTTTCTGAATATACTCTCAAATCTGTTTCCACTCTGTTTGTGAGCCTCAGTATTTATAATGTTGGTGGTGGTAGTGGAGGTGATCATAGTTGTTTCAATGGTCTATTTTTCTTGCTTGTCACTGTTTTTGTTGTTCTTGTTAGTATTCACAACAATCAGGCCGTTATTATCGAAGAGTAACATTAAGAGTGACAAAACTAAATTGAGGACTCTCCTTGGTCGGTAGTGTAATACTCCGTCGACGCAAGATACGGTTGTGCGATGTCAAAATAAACATCTAATCCCGTTTGTATATTTTCAAATATTGGGATAAATTCAACTTCTCTGCTAGTTTAGATCTTTGTAGACGGGAAATATAAAACTATTCAATTTTTCTTGAATGTGAATGTGGTTGTGAAACTAGTGGAGTAAAGAATCAATGTTTGGAGTAGTCTTGTCAAATATATGTATTGTGGAGTTGAATACAAAGAGGGAATTCAATTGGATACAAAGAGGAAAGTTTTTAACTTGCTATATAACCATATTGGTAGAAAGGTGAAGGATAAAATTATGAAAATTTAGTAGATAACCGTCCTTTTGATAAAACGCCAAAGATACTGAAGATATATTTTACTTTTCGCGTAGAGGGACTGCAAGGTTTGAAGGGTAGGTAGAAGCATCTAGAAACATGGTGAGTATTTTCAAGTGCAGTGTGCCGTATTCTTGACTTCCATTGCTACAGGCGTGTATGAATCACAGGTTAATTGAGATTATGCACGTTAATTGTCCGAGCGATTAATCACTAAATTTTACTAAACCTTATTAAAACGTTCAGCATATTATGCGAAATACTTAGCGACATTTCGTTCGTCTTTACATTCTGATTTCTAATTCCGCCGAGGTTGACTTCACCTCTCATCCTTTCAGGGTCGGTGAAACAAGTCCCAGTTGAGAATTGGAGTCGATGTAATCGACTTACCTGCTTCCCCGAAGTTGCTGGCCTTGTATCAAAATTTGAAACCAATTAAAAAGATTTATTGGCTATAAAAATAGAGAACGATACAGAGTGCAGAATACTTCCAGTGTTATGAACATGGTTTAAGTGAACATCGTTTTAAGCAAAACGCATTCAAACTAAATACTTTGTACATTTCGTGTACATGCTGGCTACAGAGGATGTAAA
This sequence comes from Octopus sinensis, assembly GCF_006345805.1. Classification (NCBI taxonomy): domain Eukaryota; kingdom Metazoa; phylum Mollusca; class Cephalopoda; order Octopoda; family Octopodidae; genus Octopus; species Octopus sinensis. The sequence continues at coordinate 184,584,531 of NC_042997.1, forward strand.
ATGTACAGCGCGAGGAAGCATTCAAGTGATGTTTGATTCCCATTAAGCCGCCAAGAGTGAAGCAGAAACGAAAAGAGTTTCGGCTTGCATGCATATGGAATTACATACAGAGTTATATGTGGAGAAAAATGCATCATTTCACGAGTGATTGTCTGATACTACCCAAATATTAGATTAGATCTACTCTATATATCTTACACAAAGTATTGTAAATATATATTATACAAATTTGTCACAATGGAAAAAGTTAAAATCAGTGCATATAACGATATGAATACAGAATCATAAAAATATATTATACTGCAATGCACCTATGCAAATACATATGTAGAATTGTAATATTTTCTCTTAATGCAAACACCAGGCCTACATTTATTGAGTAACTCTTTCTATTTCGCAACGCGATCAGAAGAACTATTTTGTCGCACTGTTAGCCAAGCAGATGACGCATAAAAATAAAAGTGACATTGACTTTTTAATTTATATACATGTATAACTATATAAATTAACTGATTTCATTACCGCTACCAATATCTAAGGGAAATTATGTTGCTATATAATTACGTATGTAAACGGATTTCTATTGCAATTAGCTTTTCGTATGGCTGGTTTTCTATTTTGTGTAACTCTTACCTCACCGTATATATGACGTGTAAATTTGAGCTGACAAGTATACTTAATAATCCAAATAATTTGGTAGAAGAGAAGTATTTCTATAAGCAAAAATCGGCAAACGTATTCGTCTTACTTATTAATATTTCTTAACGTCGCTTCTTCGGCAATCACTTTTTCTTTCTTTCTTTCTTTTTCTTTTCTGAGATATTAAATTTGTCATTAAAACTTCGTAACCAGTCAGGAAAACATTGATTGAAGCAAGCAGAGGAGAAAAAGAGTGACATATCATTGTTTGGTAGTTATATTCGGTGCCAGAATGAAAGAATGTACATACAACGGTATAAATATTTCAAGAAAAACATTTATTTGGTTGTGTCATATAAAAGACTTATGGCAAAATATGAAGGATTACTAGTTTTATTTTTGTGCCTCTATGCGCATGTATATAGTGGTTTGTACGTGCATGTGTATTTTTGTTGTCTATTAAGTAGTAAATACCTTTACAATAATCATGAACATTCTTTTTTTTTCTTTTCATTATTAGTATTTAGTACTTGTTCCAAGAGTTCTTATTGAATAACCTTCAGCTCTCCTCTGTTTTTTACATCCCCTAACCCGAAAATTTCTTTCTGTGTTTCATTCGTGAGCTCGTCGTTAAATATTCATGATTCTGAATACATAAACTTTAATAGCAATTAGTGTCGGAGGTCAATATTTCCTAACATTTTTACGTCATCCCCTTGTCAATAATGCATTAATATGACGGACAATTAAGCTGCTTGGCATAGTAAAGTACTTTAATAGACCGTTTAGGTCAATATTGATCTACGATTTTATGTTGCTACGTTCCCAATAAATCAATATTACGTGATTATCGATGTTTGATATCAGCTGCTTCATATTAAGGATTGATTATATTCGATATGTTTGTGTCCCTAATGCTGGATTTTGCTGTATTTGTTGGTTTTGAACTACTTTTCTATGGACTTAGTAAAAACATTTTATAAGAAAGGAAATTATTCTTTTAGAAATATATATATATATATATATATATATATATATACAGAAAGAGAGAGAGAGAGAGAGAGGAGAGAGAGAGAGAAGAGAGAGAGAGAGAGAGAGAGTATACATATATGTATATGAATCCATGAATTTCAAAATAAAATCTCTTAATCTTTTGATATTTTCATTGATCGTTACATCGTGCGCAGTATTTGTGTAAAATTTTATATTCTAAATTCGCGTTTATCCAAAACAAAAATGAAACTTAGTGAATGTTACATCGTACTAAAGCTACGTCTGATATTTTCAAGAGAATAGGTAGCTTACAGAAAAAATAGATCAGTTATAAACTAAGTGCTTTGCTGACACTGTAATGTAATTGTATTTGTATTCAGATACCTTCAGCCAAGATAGTTTTGGTTGAAAAGGGGTTGAGCGGTGGAACACAGGCTTAGGCTTCACTATACCCAGATCAAGTAGCTGGGTGAGGGTGTATGTTTTAAGATGCAAAAGACCCCGTAATTCCAGCATATAACATTAATGATGTGTCCATGCATTGCATCTGTAAATGTATGTTGAACTGTGTTCTTCACAACACTCAGGTCTTGTGTATAAAAAAAGCGGGAGTATCAGTGAAGATAACTCGAACGTAATAAACGAACTCGCACAAAATGCCTTGGGAAACAGTATAATGATGTAAACAACTGTCATTCTGAAGAATTTATCTAAGATTTTATTAAAATTATACTATAATATATAAATGTTAAGAAATCTCATTATGGCATAGAGTGTCACTTCTAAAGTGAGTTGAATGACGTGAACCTACTTTGGCTACATCAGCAGTTGTAGCGTAGGTTTTACTGATCTCGATAACGAAAACACTACATCTTAAGAAGGAAGTTGAATTTCTTCACTATCCGCCGGAGGTTTGAAAAGTGATCTATTAAAAAGAGAAACCCTTTAAATGTCCAAAGGCATCTATCGAGAGATTTGCATAAATTTGATTAGAGCCATCTCGGTAAGCTTTATTTTGAAATATTTGTGCTGCTTTTAGATCAAATGGCAGAATATTTGTAAAGTAAAAAAAATAAAAAATTGTTTGATGATAAAAGACATAAAGTAATTGTTGGCCGTATAGAAATTCATGGGTTAACATGAAAGAATATTTTGAGTGCACGCATCGTGGGTGTTCTTGCGCTGTTGAATTGAATCTCATCGAGAAGCTTTAGAATGCTGCAATAAATTAGTTAACGAATCATTTTCTCAATAGGTTGCTTTGATAGCTCTAACTACATTCCCTTTGCAATTTCAACACAGTATTTTACAAATATCGACCATTCGTAATTGCAATGGAAGACTGAATCGGGATTGGATTTGTTGTTGTTGTTAAATCCATACAGTGAGATACTTTAAATGTTGTATTGAAGCAGTATATCGTCCTTCGTATACAATGAAATCAATTTGTGGTATATACAATTTCATCTCTGAACTATTTTTAGATATATTTGTGAAAGTTGCTACTGACTGATATTTTTGAATTCTAACAAGCAGCAGGAGACCAATAATATTAATATTTAACGATATAAAACCGCAACATACCGTTTTAGTTTCAGTGTATCACTCTTCAGCTTTTACTAGCTAGATATGACACTTAGAACATAAAAATCCAGAATTTGATTCTATTAGGAATTGGAATTTCCCTAACTTTATTGTTAATGAGGAGAGAAAGCTCTTTAGTCTCCAGAAAAATGGGGGAGACAGGGAGAAAGATATTCTGAAACCAGAAACATGGACCAAATAATTGCAACGAAGTGGACACCGCTAAAAGTGCCATGTGGTGTTGTTAAACTAGGTGACAAATAAATTCTACCAGCCAAGAAGGCGGTTGGTAGAATTTATTGTGGGATTTCTACTAAGAACAAATACATGCACCTCAGCCTGATGTTCTTACAATTTCGGTTATTCATCGCTACGCATGAATATTTCTTTCAGCGATTCCGAAAGGAGAAAAGGTAAAGTTGCTATTAGCTGCATATGAACTTTGAGTAGAGAGCGCTAGAACAAATGTCGCATGGCAGTCTGTCCGGTGCTCTAATGGCACTTCCGGGTCACCGTCAATATTTACTGGTTGAAAAAGAAAAAAAAAAAAAATTCAGAAAAACGAAATCAAAATATCATAATCACTAGCACAGGTCAAATTTTCAAACTTCTATATCTGAGAGTTGAATTCATAATAACGTTTCCCTCAGTGGAATCCTTTTTCTTTCTAAAATATTACAAAAAAAGTCACAAAACATCCAAAACTGAAAGATGATCGCATCCATTATCATATATTTAATGATTTCCGCACGAAACACAACTTAGATAAAATATATTATATTTAACTTTCCAGAACTTTTTGTTACTGACTTAACAGTTTCAATAATTTCTACATCGAATTTGATAAGACGCGAACATAAATTTATTTATGTAATGTTTTATATCAAAATTGTTGAACTACAGTATCATTGATTATAGATCTCCAAGGGGTCAATTGCTTGTTAATTACATTTCTGGTGCCAAGAATGACAGTTGAGTATTTGTAAATCATTGCAGAACTAATATAAAAACAACTGCATGTGGGAAGTATTAATATTTCGCTCTTTTTTTTATTATGATGATATAGATTAGTAAATTAAATAGAGGGTGTGTGGTAAGAAGCTTGCTTCCCAACCATATAGTTCCGGGTTCAGTCCCACTGCGTAGCACTATGAGTAAGTGTCTTCTACTATAGCCTCGGGAAAGACTAAAGCCTTCTGAGTGGCTTTGCGGATCTGGTAGACGGAAACTGAAAGAAGCCCGTCGTATATATATGTATATATATATAGTGGTGTGTGTGTGCCTCTGTTTGTTCCCAGTACCGTCGCATGACAACCGATGTTGGTGTGTTTATATCCTCGTAACTTAGCTGTTCGGCCAAAGAGACCGATAGAATAAGTACTAGGCTTACAAAGAAAAAGTCCTGGGGTCAGTTTGTTCGACTAAATGCGGTGCTCCAGTATGACCGCGGTCAAATGACTGAAACAAGTAAAAGAAGTAAAAGAATATATATATGTATATACATACATACATATATATATATATATATATATATATATAACAAACGGAAGAAAATGCTTTGAGAACTTTTTCAGAGATAAAACCAAAGCAGTATTTATATTTTCATCAACATATGCAACCGGTTTCAATCATTTATAAACAAGATTAATCATAGATAAATATAAAAGATAAAAAAAACATTATTTCTCATGATGTCAGTTGTAACGGTTCACATGTTTTTCTTATAAAAATCACATAGTGCTGTTGTGAGCCGTAGTGGTGGCAGAAGTAACAACTTCTGATAAAAAAGTTCTCCAATTGCTGTTACCACCACGATCCAGCAATAACTAGAAGGAAACGTAATACCAGTAAAGTGTTTAGCTTTGTAAGAAAAGCATAGAAACCTTCAGAATTGATAAACTGAAAAGCAAATTTATTTCACTATGTTTCTTCTTTTATTTCAGCTTGACTGAATTGTCACTTTATGCCACTGAAACCGGTAGCATATTTCTCTAAATGTAATTATGCTATACATATATGTGCGGCCGCGGTCTGATAACTGAGGCAAGTAAAAAGACAACAAAGAAGATATATATATATATATATATATATATATATATATTATATATATATATATATATATATATATATATACAAAGCAATAAGAGCGAATCCACTATGTGGACGCTCTAACGCTAGATATAGGCCACTTGGTGTTTAAATTGATGTTTTTAATTAATATCCATTTTTTTTTCACCCTTATTTTGACTTTAATATATATATATATATATATATATATATATATATATATATATATATATATATATATATATATATATATATATATATATATATATATAATATTAATTCGAGACAAAACCACTATTTTGCAAAACAAACAAGGAAAGACTTAATCAATACATAAAAATTTTTAATATAAAGAAATAAACCGCCACTACAATCGTTTCATGTCTTCAATGACATTCGTCAGGTGGATTTTCGATCTCCTAATCTGTTTTGACAGATTAGGAGATCGAAAATCCACCTGACGAATGTCATTGAAGACATGAAACGATTGTAGTGGCGGTTTATTTCTTTATATTAAAAATTTTTATGTATTGATTAAGTCTTTCCTTGTTTGTTTTGCAAAATAGTGGTTTTGTCTCGAATTATATTATATAATATTTTACTATAAAATTGGGTTTAATCCTAAATCTGATTTTTTTCCTGTAAATTTGGATTTATTCCCTAATATTTATTATTATTATTATATATATATATATATATATATATATATATAATATATATATATATATATATATATATATAATGTGAAAAACAGAGCCATCAACCTCTTGCCGTTCAGTTGGGCTGTTTTATAAGTTTTATAATGGAAAGGTAAAATCTGAGCGACTAGGTGCTATTAAGAACATGAGGTACTCGTATGTTTCCCAGTCGAATAACAATCCTTGACATATGTATCTACAACTCCAGGTCTTAGGAAAGGAAAACCGGTACATCTAATGAGAGAGAAAATTAAAATGAAATGTAACATGCTCAGACTCAGGGGAACGAGGTGAAGTGAAACTTTAAATTCGCGATAGGAAAGACAGTGTGCGAGAGTAATAGGTGGCATACGTTTCATCGTAAGTAAAAAATGAGCGTAGAAAAATGGCGTCTCGGACTTTGTCGTCAGACTTCGCGGTGCTAAACGTTCGTCTCTCAGGAAATACTATGCTCAAGATTGTCCAAACTTATGCTCATACGTGTAACAGCATAGATGATGAAGTGGAGAAATTCTAAAACGGTTTGCTTTCTTACAAATCCACTTGCATTGATCGGAAAAGTGCCCGTAGGGTGAGAAACAAGTTGGAAAATTTAGATTGGGAAGGGAAATGAATGACAAGAATGTTTGATCAACATAACAGCGAGGTAAAGAGATTAAATCGGGAACTGTCAGCTTAGAATAAATATCTGGAAAATGATGAACCTAGTCAACCCAAAGACTCAATCTCAACATGAGATCGATTACACTCTAGTCGACAAACGACACATATGCAGGACATATTAGGCATACCTGAACTGAGACCCCCTTCGGTCACGACACTGACCATGAGATTGCACCTAGAAAGTTACGTTCCCAGGCACAAGTCCGGGCAAGGTTATTTATGGAAGACCAGTAGTCGCCCATTCATACCAGCCTCCCCTCTCCATGCCACCAGTGTTATCCAAGGGGAAAAGGCAACGGCTGGTACAGCTTGGCACCTGTGACGTCGCCACTCATTTCTACAGCTGAGTGAACTGGAGTAACGTGAAATAAAGTGTCTTGCTCAAGAATACAACACGCAGCCCGGTCCGGGATTCGAATTCACAATCTCACGATTGTAAGCTCGACGCTCTAACCACTGAGCGATGCGCCTTCACTATACTAACACCATTCACAATACTAACAACGACCATAGCTCTATTTCATATTTTAGATCGAGCGAAATTCTTAAGTGTCTGAAGATGAAAGTACCATAAATTCAGCATTTCCTGGAAGCGAACACATGTTCTAGAAGGAATAGAATATTATCAATTGCCTCAAAGCTTTGTCTTCGTAGATTATGAAAAGGTTTTCGATGGCGCTGTGTTGAATGTAGTGATTAAGTCTCTAGAGATGGAAGGAGTCGAAACACAGTATCTCAAACATATACGTGCGATGAACTCGGGGTGTACCGACAATACAGCTTTGCTCTCATCACTCGTTAGAGTTCATGTTGGTATGCTTGTCAAACTAGGGGTTACCATCTTTCTAAAGCTCTTCACCGAATGTCTTGAAATGGTCAACAGAGACATTGATTGGACGACATCGTATTCATCAGAGAAACCTCAATTCGTCTGCACACCAGCTGGGCAAGAGCCTGCAGGACAATCTCGTCAATTGGTACCGTCTGATCTGCACCTTATATATTAATGAGATCTGAGATAACTTTCTTTATTTGCCACACAGGGCTGAATATAGAGGGGACAAATAAAAAAATTTAGCTTTTCTTTTCGAAGTTGGAAAAAAAAGGAACAAAAAAGGAAACAAATGTAAAATTTCGATCAAAAGGGATTGGAAAAAAAAGGCGATCAAAAGGGATCGTGTATCACAGAAACAATTTTTTTTAAAGTAAGAAACAAGATTAGGTTCATCCGTGGGAAGAAAAGCCTACAGAAAAGACCAATACGAAAGAGAAAGAAAAGCAAGTAGCTATGACACAGAGGGCCATTGAAAGACCCATGATAAGAACATTATTGCGAGAGCGTATCTCAAATAGGGTAATTCGAAAATAGAGTGCAGTGAAGGTACAAGCTCCGCTGAGTGGGACATGTTGCAAGGCACACTGACAGAAGACGAACCTGTCAGTGATATCCAAGAGATCGGAAGTGACCACTCCGAAGACCGCCAAGATGGTGAGAAGATGGCATGCAAAAACTGCGGACCCATTTTGAATAGAAGAGTGCAATCGATGAACGGAAATGCATTATGACCTGCGATGTTTAAGGATATCTGATAGTCGGGTCAATAAAAGAAGAGCTATCAACGATTACACCCACTCCTTATTGTATGTGTCCATTTAATTTTCAATGAATTCAAATTTTGGAATTCTGTCCTTTTCTTTCTTTGACGAGAATGTTCATTAACGCTAATGATTTTTGTCTTCCTTCTACGGGCGAAATTTTAATTCTTTAATGCTCTCTCAATTAACGCACTTACAAAAAACTGTGAAAACAAAACCAGCCATCCAAAAGAAAATACCTTAATTTCAAGTCAATGTAATTATAAGATTTTTAAATTTCATATTTCTTGAAATTTTAATAAATTATTATATTGTCTTTTAATTTTTGATTAGTTTGTTAAAAGTAACTTTCAGCTGACTGTGTGTAAATAATGTTTTGTAATGTAATTTCTCACATACTATGACGTAATTCACTGTATATATTTTAATATTTTATTGCTATCTTTCCAGAAGAAGGGAAAATTATAATACCTAATTAACAATCGTATATGGATTGCTGTAGGATTTACTGAAAACAACGCTGTGACAGTAGTAAATGTAACTCGTAACCTGATTGTGACTTGCGATGTACTTTTTGTGTATTTGGTCTGAGATCTCATGCTACTCATTTATACTGATTTTATTTTATAAAAATAGAATCACTTCATTCAACAGAGTAATATCTAACTGGAAACAACGTGCGCATTATTAATAAGTCATCGTGACCAGCTAAGGTTAATAGCGACATAAACCTTATACCATACTTATTGTCTCTAAGATGAACAACACAGTAAATAACGAAGTCCTGAATACACTGTACCATAATAACTGACGAGATCTCGTGGCTGCTATATGAGAGTTTATCAGGGGCGTCGACTTTGCCTTTCATCCTTTCGGGGTCGATAAATTAAGTACCAGTTACGCACTGGGGTCGATGTAATCGACGTCATCCCTTTGTCTGTTCTTGTTTGTTCCCTCTATGTTTAGCCCCTTGTGGGCAATAAAGAAATAATAAACATTAGCACGCCGGTCAAAATGCTTAGCGGTATTTCGTCTGCCGTTACGTTCTGAGTTCAAATTCCGCCGAGGTCGACTTTGCCTTTCATCCTTTCAGGGTTGATAAATTAAGTACCATTTACGCACCGGGGTCGATATAATCGACTTAATCTGTTTGTCTGTCCTTGTTTGTCATCTCTGTGTTTAGCCCCTTGTGGGTAGTAAAGAAATAGGTATTTCGTTCTAAGCTCGACTTTGCCTTTCATCCTTTCGGAGTCGATAAATTAAATACCATTTAGGTACTAGGATCGATCTAATGGACTAACCCCTCCCCTAAAATTTCGGGCCTTGTGCCTAGAGTAGAAAAGATTATGTGTGTATAAGGGTGAGGAATTGATAAAATCGTTATACCTCCTGTAAGAATGTCTCCTGGGATTCATTCTAACACTCAACGTTCTGAGTTCAAGTTCCGCCAAGGTCAGCTGAACTCGATTTTATCAGGTAACATCCTTCCCCAAATTTTCAGCCCGAGTGTCTATAATATAATTAACTATGAGTATTAATACTACAACTTATTTGAGGAATTATTATACCTTCACTTTTTTACATATCTTCTAATGTGAATTTATAACGCATATTTTGTTTTCTTATAACATCAACAAATATTGAAATATTATTTTAGTAAACGCCATCAATTAACTATTTCAGATTGTAAACCTAAGGCATGCCTGTATTTGAATGAAATAGTATTTAATGCCTGGATCTGCTAAACTTTATTTCTAAGATTTGCTGGAATAGGTGTGACCTGGAGCTAATAAACAACTAATTCAATTTACTTTTCCAAATAATTCCCCTTTCGTTATAAAAGCATACACTAAAAATAGGTTGCTTCATAAGAATTTTTAAAAATTCCGAAAAATCTTATTTATGACTTGTGGGTATAATTATATCCGAATAACTGCATTCTAGAAGTTTAAACACAATACACCCCACTTATCTATCTCTATTCTGTACTTCACTTCGCATATATCTTGCTACCTTCTACAGCTATCCTCATTAACTGGTCGTTTCGCAACTTTGTATTTCATATGCAATACTCCTCTGTTATTTGTTGTTGAAAATCCCTGGCAAACTTTAAAAATTACTTTTTCAATTGCAGAAACGCTTTAAATGATCTTTTCCTTATGCAGACAATCAATGGTAATCTTGGATTCCGGTTTTTATCTCCACACATTTTCTCAATGAAAATTTTATGAATTAAAAATTCCATTAACAGTATCGCCCAAGGAATATGTTATGGCTCTCAATATACCGCTGTACGACTATTCTTCTTCGATGATAGATATATTCGGCCCTTCTCAAACCGTAGTTTGATATTCAGCATTTGTGCCAATGTACATAATGTAACTTGCTGTGTAAATGTTTACACACATAGTGAATTATACCGGAAGAACTGCCTTCCTTCGGATGGTTTTTTACTGGTATAAATAAAGAAAAGATTACATAATCATACACCTATTTGTTACACACACACACGCATGCACACACACACATGCACACACACATGATATATATATATATATATATATATATGTATGTATATAGCGCGTGACCGTACATTGACCATGAAAGAGAAAGTTGAGCAGAGAATCTGCATCAAATTTTGCCTAAAGCTTGGCGATACTTGCTCAGAGGCCTACGCAACGTCTTCAAATAGTTTTCATTGTTCTCGACACAATCAAGGAGATTTTATGCATCTGAACCCCGAGTGTCTTTTTGATTCGTTGAAGGCAGTTTTGGCACAACCTCGGTAGACACACGTCCCATACTCATATCTTCAATGCTAATGGACTGAACTGAAGCGTAACTAATCTGCATATCTGATAACTCACAGATGGTGATTTGACGATTTCCTCCTCACAGCTGCACGTACATCTGCGATGTTTGGTTGCGGTTGCCCCAAAATGTTCGTCAATATCGACATTTTTCGGCCATCTTGTAAACGTCTGAAAACTTGCGTGCATCTCATACACACTTCTCTATACACTTTCTGCAACTTTGCATAGGCCTCTGCATAGATATCACCATGGCAACTTTCTCTCTCAGAGTCAACGCGATGATCACACTCTACAGACGTTTCTTCCAAGCACTGCTGCAAACAGCGGAAGTAATCTAGAACTTTAAAACCTAGTGCACATACAGAGCAGAGGAGGTCAAGGTCAATATATGCCAAGCAGCTTCACGTTGCGCGCTTTAGGTTCGTTTCTATGGCAATAGTCCGGATATTTATTGATCAGAACTCATATATTATATATATATATATATATATATATATATATATATATATATATAACATTATTGGTGAATTGAAGAAATGGAGCTGAACGCAGATTGAACAGAAATCGTTTTATTTCATTCTACACGTGTTTCGAAAGGCACAAATTACCAAAATCTGATTGAATAATGGGACCATATTGTGTCTTTCTCTTCAGGAAGAAAATAGGAAATCCGTTGGAAAAACAAAAACAGAACAGAGGCGGAGCAAAAACAAATCGAACTATGCTCCTAAGAGCCCATGGCGAAACTCTACTAAGGTATCGGTTAAACTTTTGATTAATCTACTACAAGATTATTCATCTTTCTATTTCACATTATATATATATTATATATATATATATATATATATATGTATATATATATATATATATATATATATATATATATATATATATATATATATATATATATATATATATATATATATATATATATATATATATATATATATATATATATATATATATATAATATATATATATTATATATATATATGCATATATCTGGAGGCGCAATGGCCCAATGGCCCAATGGTTACGGCAGCGGACTCGCGATCGTAGGATCGCGGTTTCGATTCCCAGGCCGGGTATTGTGAGTGTTTATTGAGCGAAAACACCTAAAGCTCCACGAGGCTCCGACAGGGGGTGGTGGTAAACCCTGCTGTGCTCTTTCACCACATCTTTCTCTCACTCTTTCTTACTGTTTCTGTTGTACTTGTATTTCAAAGGGCCAGGCTAGACACACACTTTGTCCCGCTGAATCTCCCCGAGAACTACGTGAAGAGTACACGAGTCTGTGGAGTGCTCAGCCACTTGCACGTTAATAAATGAGCTGCGACGTCACTTTGCCTTTCCCTTGGATAGCATCGATGGCGTGGAGAGGGGGGCTGGTATGCGTGGGCGATTACTGGTCTTCCATAAACAACCTTGCCCGGACTTGTACTTCGGAGGGTAACTTTCTAGGTGCAATCCCATGGTCATTCATGACCGAAGGGGGTCAAAACAAAAATGTATATATATATACACATGTTTATATCTATGTATAGATATGTATATATGTATATATATATATATAATATATATATACGTACACAGGTATATGCATATATTAGCATACACACACGCGCACACACATATGTGTCTGGTATTTAAATGCGTGTGTGTGAGTACATTTGTAAGTGCGCGTGGTCGTTTGTTAAGTAGAGTGTATTGAACTGGGTGAGGGTCAAGCATTGCAACTCAATGCCATTGCGACCTGCCGATGACATTTTATTATATTATTATATTATTATATATTATTAAAATATATTAAGATATTAACTGTTGAAATATTTCAACGCCTTATACGGTCGTTTTACTTAATAGAGCGCTCCGTATGTTGGCTTTTACGCACGCAAATACGTGCAATATAATAAGAAATTTAATCTGAAATTTCATACTTGAACATACGCTCATTATTTGCATGCACTTTCACTTTCGTTCTCTCGCCTATTCTGCATGCACACACATGTATAAAGTAAAGCGATGCAAAGAATATTCATACGCAACAGTTAGCCACTCTTGCATAAATGAAGTAAAATATTATGCAAGCAACAATATTATCTCCCTTGAATACAGCAGGTCATTGAGGTCATCGTGACATAACACACGCATCAAAACGCCAATACAATATGGCTGTGTGTGTGTGTGTGTGTGTGTGTGTGTGTGTGTATGTGTGTGTGTGCATGTGTACATATGTACAGCTTCAGATACTCCCAAAAGATATCATTTCAAGGCTATTGTTATGATATATCGAACAGAGGAAACATTTGCATTTTTGTCAGCTACTGAACAGTAAGAAGGGTTCAAATACGATAACAAATTACTACTGCTGCTACTACTACTACTACTACTACTACTACTACTACTACTACTACTACTACTACTACTACTACTAAAATTCTAGTTGTCATGGGAAATCGTTTATAGTTATAGTATTGCAAATAAGAACACACATGAAAGCAAACCACATCCTAAACCTTTTGTTTCTTTACTTTTTTCTCTCTATCTATCTGTCTATCTTTCTATCTATCTGTCTGTCTATCTGTCTGTCTGACTGTCTATCTATCTATCTATCTATCTATCTATCTATCTATCTATCTATCTATCTATCTATCTATCTATTTATCTAACTATCTATCTATATCTATCTATCTATCTATCTATCTATCTATCTATCTATCTATCTATCTATCTATCTATATATCTATCTATCCATCAATCTATCCTCCACTCATTCCTATATTTTGTTATACTTATTCTTCACACAATCGCCCCTCCCACCAAGAGAAAACAGTACAGGATTTCTTCAGATTATAGTATTTGCGCAGTAACAAGAAATATCAAATTGACAAATTACTTATTTATTATTATTTTGAAGAAGGATATAGGATGGGAACTAAGATATAGTAAATCTCCTCCATATTCCTGAATATGACTGTCAGTGATTGTTTAGAATTTATTCTTTGTGTTTTGCGAATAATGTTTATCAGTGACTGGAAAAAAAACTCCCAAAACAATCAAATAGTTTTGGATATAAATCATAGTTTCTTAGGACATTTTGTACAAAACGAAACGAAAAGGATAAAAAATTACTGACTAGTACTGATTCACTTGTATGCATTATTTATGAATGTTAATTTTTGAGACGTGATCACACAAGAACAAAAGAGAAGGAATAAGAAAGAAAAAAAATGAAAATAAAAAGAAACCCAGGAAGAAAAGAGCAGGAAACTGTAGGAATAGTTCGTTCTCTATGAAATATTCTACGTATAATTTATACAATTCGGAATATATTTGTTCCCATAGTTATCCATTCTCCCCAAGTAAAGCAAAGCGATGTTTAAGTTTATCAAACGGCAATATAAAAAATAAACTATTACTACAAATTTGTATGGTGGAAGAGGACCATTTTCGAATAACAGAAGAAGGTAGCTATTAAGAAACGTACTGATACATAATATATGTACAGATTACGGGCGCACACACATACACACATGTACAGACACGTCCCTACACATGTATGTATGTACAGAGAAATGCAACAAAGTAAATGTGATAGTATTTGTCGTATGGACGAGTGAATTATGATCGATGATACATACATACATATATATTTTTATATATATAATATATAAGTACACACACATATGTTTATATATATATGTATGCATATATATATATATAATATCTAATATATATATATATATATATATATATATATATATATATATATATGTTTATATACTAATATTATGCAGTTTTACTTGAAACACAATAGCACAAAGTGCAAAATGAATAGCTATCAGGAAGTTTGTTTCTTTGACATTACAACATTAATCTACATTAGTAGTTCCTAAACTTGTTCAGTTTTACTCCTGTTTATAGTCTGACAGGTTCAAATTACACCAGCATAAAATTGCATATTATACCAAATACAAATGCACAATACAACTCTAATCCAATTGCAATGTACAAATGGACTCTTAATGCAAAGGATAAAATTGTTTTGCCAATGCCATATTTTGGATACGTGATTTAGTTGCTGACCGCGCGAGGTTCATCTTTGGGTTTGGAATCAGCCGGTTTTCTAACCATGATCTTGACTTGGTACTTTCTTTGGAACCCTAGTTCACTTACGTTAGTTGTGAGCAATGGAAATAGTACGTCACTACTCCGAGTTAGAAAATATTAATCTTAACTGAGGCAACGATGATCAGAGAACTTTTTTCGTTGCGCAGAGCAAGCGAACGCATTCATTTCAGAAGTTAAGCGTATGAATGACTTGTGAGAAAAAAATGTTTTTCCGGTTGTTCTGTTGCAACAGAGATGTTCTCTATAACTAATTGCTGTTCAAAAACTCAATCTAAGCCATGTCTATGAGATAGCATTTTACTTCAGTATGCACAAAGGTTACACATGGTGAGATCCAAAGCTTTTACGAAGCACTCTGAGCAAACAAGTCTTAAGTGCTCAGAGTTTAATAAAATTGACTACTAGCACAACACAGATCATTGGATGAGTGAGAAAGATTCTTGTTTGTGATACATTGTCGGTGAATGATGTAACATTCGGCAGTAATTTAAGGTTTCTTCTCTACTAATTTAACAAAGCGAATTTTAGCTCGTTTGTTGACTTACTCCTTTACTTCAAATATCTCCTACTTTTTTCCTTCATTATGTACAAAATATTGTCGTTGAATAATGGATATTTTGGGATCAGGTACTCGAGCGCCCACTGTCCCGGAAAGAACTCTGGGGCACTTATCAGGGGATAATTTTCTGCCTTTTACATACTGTCGCTGACCTCTTGTTTACCCCAGATATATGAAAATATGGAGCAAAGAAGATCCATCATAAAAGCAGCGTGGGGAACCTCTTTGCACCTAGAATCACATTTGACCAGATGGCTTGGGACCACATTTGATCAGATGGAGGTCCTTGTAGCAATTGCCAAGTGGGCTGAATTGCAAAGAGTTAAGGCTAACAAACAGCAGTCACCACAACCCAAGGGTATCAGATCCCTAGGGAATAGCGATAAGACTCTAAGACGAAAGCAATGACAGATAACACGTTTGCTGTAGTGCATCCAGGCTAAGACTGAGAGATGGAGGTCTTCTAGAGGAGATAGCGTTAACATCACTCCGACCAGAGATGTTCCAGCACTCTAGGAATAAAAAAAACAACCACTGTGGTCGAGTTCACAGAGATCTGGGAGGAATGAATCGACATTCTCCACCAGCTGAAGAAGACTAAATATTTAGACTTAGTCAATAAGGCTCTTGTGAAGAGATGGCACGCAGCCTCATTCTCTGTTGAAGTCGGCTGTTGCGGCTTTTCAGCAAGATCGGTGGGCTATTTTCAACAGCACATTGGTGTAGAATTCAAACAAGAGAAGAAAGCTAAGCTGGTAGGCATGGAGGCTGAAGCCATCTCAAGTTGGATGTGGTTGATATAAGACTGCAAGTAGAACCCTTCTACATGTGAAGACAAGTTCATTCATTGCTGCTCTACTCAGATGAAGCTTTGATCAGCTCCTGCAGTTTCTGCATGGGGGTAAACACCTCTAATTGTATTATATATATATATATATATATATATATATATATATATATATATTATATATATATACATATATAAATTGACAGAATGAGA
The DNA here is from genome assembly GCF_006345805.1 of Octopus sinensis. Taxonomy (NCBI): domain Eukaryota; kingdom Metazoa; phylum Mollusca; class Cephalopoda; order Octopoda; family Octopodidae; genus Octopus; species Octopus sinensis. Next base: position 184,601,274 of record NC_042997.1, read on the forward strand.
TAAAAAATCTATTTACTGTTTTGGTTTCGTTATCTATTCTATCAATTATATATGTGCATGCTAAAACATGACCCTCGCTCGTATCATTGTCAAGCCTGGAGCTTAACCATGGTCTATCCATAGCACTTACTTAGCGTTTGTCTGATACCTTTTAGGGGCTTCCTGACACGAATACCTTTTATACCCTATATATATGTGTAGCGAGAATTCACAAAAAAACCCCAGAAAACAAAAGACGAAGACAGTTAGTGTGGACAACAAACATATGTATCAAATAACGCTCGGGAAGTGAAAAAGTCTTTAACGTTTCGAGCCTACCCTCTTCACAGAAAGGAACACAGAAAGAATCCAGGAGAGAAAATAAAGAATGTGTAGTGGCTAGCGATCTATCATGGAGAATATTATATATATAATATATATATATATATATATATATATATATATATATATATATATATCTATATATATATGTAAGGTTATATATATATGTAAAGGTTAAGATCCAAGTATCATGGTATAGGTAGTAAGCTTCGGGCAATCCGTAGACCGTATAAAAAACAACTTTCAGGAACAATAGTGTTTTATTGATGGTTGTAAATTTTTTCGTATCAAAGTTCGATATGCTGAAAGAATTACATCGTTTGTCGACTTACTTCTTTCCTTCAAATATCTCTTACCTCTTTCCTCCATTGAGTACAAAATATTGTCGTTGTATAATGGATATAGCCTTCGGTTAGCAGGGGTTACTGTGTATGCGAATTGAAAATCCAATGGAGGAGATAAAATCCAGGTTACATATGCATCATAGATAGCAGAACCTCGAAAATACTTATTAATCAAACGAAGGTGATCCGTTAGCTGCCCGTTAGGCCAGAAATACCTTAATTGAAAGAAGTTAACATTGTCGTCAAGGGGTGTCATGTTGAATCGCAAGAGATCCTATTGAAAATTCGGTTTTCAGTTGAACCTTCTGCGAGTCAACATGAGATCCTTTGACGACAATGTTAACTTCTTTTGATTAAGGTATCTCTGACCCGGCGAGTAGCTAGATTACCCCTCGTTTGGATAATTACTACTTCCCAGGTTTTAGTAGCTATGAAACAAATGTAACCTGGATTGTATCTACTCCATTCAATACTTTTTTTTCTCTCTCTCTCTCTCTCTCTCTCTCTCTCTCTTCTCATATATAGATATATATATATATATATATAATTATATAAACATATATATATATATATATATATATATATATAATATATTATGTATGTAAATGTATATATATATATATATATATTATATATATATATATATATATATCTAATATATATATATATATATATGTGTGTGTGTGTGTATGTATTATGTATGTATGTATGTAGATAGATAAATATAACTATAAATATAGATAGAGAGACGGGGAGAAAAAGAGTGAAAGAGCAATGTTTCATACTGAATATGAAGAAGAATTTTAATCGAATGAATCGACTTCAGTCCTTTTTTCATTATTTAATGCACGGTACTTATTCTATTGTTCTCCTTTGCCGAACGGCTATGTTACGGAGAGATAAGCACACCAACATCAGTTGTCAAGCGGTAGCAGAGGAAACACACACAAACACAAACACACACACACATTCATTCTCATATATATATATATATATACATATATATATATATATGACGGGTTTCTTTCAGTTTCCGTCGATAAATTCACTCAAAAGGCTTTGGTCGGTCCGAGACTACAATAAAATGCACTTGTCCAATGTGCCACACAATGATTATGTGATTGAGAAACAAACGTCTTACCACTCAGCCACACCTGCACCTGTTAAATTAAAGTAATAACCTATGTATTATACTTAATGCATGGCAAATTTAAAGCTATATTCGTTCGGAGATAACATTTCTTATGGACTTGTTGTGTTGAAAAACAATATATATCGGAGAGATAAGTAATAACTTGCTAGCCACTGTCATGAAGCAGAGAAAGAGGTTATATTATCCCTGCTCCTATGGCATCATTCTGGAATTGTTTTCTCCAGGAAACTGACGTTTCCAGATACTATATCTCGGGACTCAGGGCTGGGTGTTAGAGATCTGAACACAGCAATGGAGGACCGTGTAGTGTGGAAAGGGATTTTCAATGGAGTTCCGACCAACCATAGGTTAGTTGAAGAATGATCAATAAATAAGACCTAAATTTTCCATTTAGCTCATATTGTTATAGAAGTTTCTCTTGTTTACTCCTTAATGGAGAAGTTATATTTACTGCCATCTGCTTGGTGATTATTTACAAACAAACAGAGTTTACCACCTCGATTTAAGCATTCATGACCATGTTCAATGGACACTATTAGTTATAGGATAAAAATAATGGTATTCTTAGTCGTGATAATCCGAAACCGTATCGGCTCACTCAAATTACAATTTATCTAGCTGTTAATTTAATATCTCTATATTTTTGCCACCCAATCTCCTATTAAACTCGTATTTATCTTTCATATTCGATCCACCAGTGTCTCAAGTCTTTTCTGTGTATTTAGTTAGAATATTGCTATACGGAAATCTCCTATGGTGTCTTGTTAAACAAGCGTCATTAGGTTGTATTCATCATGCTCGGCCAATTGGAGACAATCTGTCGTTATCATTTTCAATAGTTTAATTTCTCTCACAGCATATTTCGGAAAACGTGACATACGAGTGTCTAGTTAGCATTTATTTTATCGTCTTATTTTATTTGTGTTTATGGATTTCTATATTGACTTTTATTGCAAGAAAATTCAGCTCAATACAAGTAGTCTCATTTGTATACTGAAACCATAACACTTAATAGTTGATTGTGCAGCGTTAAGAAAAAAAGTGACAAAGGAGTTTTGAAATAATAGAGGATTAATTTCGCCATGCAGAATGATCTCACCTCACTCACCACTCTGAAAAACAAACAAACAATAGTAAAAAAAAAAAGCAAATTCAAAACAAAAATAACTGATTTGTGACGACGGAATAACGTATCCGTGACGGCAAGAATGAGATTACATAAGTTGGTGAATCGACGCTTAGGCACCTAACCAAAATGTCAATCGGGTAAGTAAAACAACATAACAACCATCATCGGCAACACTACTACTACTACTACTAGTAGTAGTAGTAGTAGTAGTAGTAGTAGTAGTAGTACTGCTGTTGCTACTCTTGTAATTGTTCTAATTTTTATTAACTGCCTTTTTACTTTTTTTCCGAACAATGGAGATAGAAAGAGATAGAGAGTGAGAGATAGATAGATAGATAGACAGATAGATAGATAGATAGATAGATAGAGAGAGAGAGAGAGAGAGAGAGAGAGAGAGAGAGGGAGAAATTTAGGCAAGAAATTTGACTGGTCAAAACTATAGTGTGTATCGCATGAGGCAGAAGCTGTCGCAGATAGATATGTTCGGCATAAGTGAATATTTACGTATCAAAAGTCGTGCTGCCAACGACAAGCACCAGTCTTTTTGTTAACACCATACAAAATTGTAATAACTGCATTTAGTAGAGTTATACACCGAAATTTATCAATGCGGTTCCCCTTTATCAATGCAGATCCTTTCTTAGCAGTGCAATTGTTCAAGAGGTTGGGGAACAAGTCTAGCTAATATTCTGTGTCATGCCAAATTGAGGAGAAGACCCTCTTCGGTCATGAATTAGCATGGGATTGCTCCTAGAAAGTTACCCTCCGAGGCACAAGTCCGGGCAAGATTGTTTGTGGAAGGCTAGCAGTCGCTCATGCATAGGAGCCTCCCCTCTCCACGCCACCAGTGTTATCCAAGGGAAAGGCAAAGGCCGATGCAGCTTGGGACCAGTGATGTCGCAACTCATTTCTACAGCTGAGTGAACTGGAGCAACGTAAAATAAAGTGTCTTGCTCAAGAACAGAACATGCAGCCCGACCCGGGAATTGAACTCACAATCTTACGCTCGTAAGCTCGATGCTTTAACCTATGAGACATGCGCCTTCACCATGCCAAATTAGACAGAAAGTAAATGAGTGGAGTCCATTTACCTTATTCCTGTGAAAGGACATGCGTTCTATTTCCCCGACAAATTTTTATATAGCCCTTTGTTAATATTCCCGCAGAAGTCCCCTATTCTGTTGGGATATATGTCTTTTAAAATGTATGTAAACTATGATATTTTGATGACTTTTATGTGTCGTTATGCTATTTGTTCATGTGATGTAGATATTGTGCGATAATCAATTACTCTATAAATTGTTTCAGTCATTTGACTGTGGCCATGCTGGAGCACCGCCAGGACTTATTCTTTGTAAGCCTAGTACTTTTTCTATCGGTGTCTTTTGCCGAACGGCTAAGTTACGGGGACGTAAACACACCAGTATCGGTTGTCCAGCGATATTGAGGGAACAAACACAGACACACAAACATATACACACACACACATACATATACAGACATATATACACATATACGCCGGGCCTCTTTCAGTTTCCGTCTATCAAAATCCGCTCACAAAGCTTTGATCGGCCCGAGGTTATAGTAGAAGACACTTGCCCAAGGGGCAACGCAGGCTTTCCCGTACACGTGGGACTCGAACCCACACCTATTTGTTTTCGGGACAATTATGCTACCATTAGACTAGCGCATAACCGATGCTGGTGTGTTTACGTCCCCGTGAGTTAGCAGTTCGGTAAAAGTGACCGATCGAATAAGTACTAGGCTTACAAAAATAAGCTCTTGGGTCGATTTGCTCGACTAAAGGCGGTGCCCCAGCATGGCCGCAGTCAAATGACTGAAACAGATAAAAGAGTAAGGGGCCAGTCGATTAGACCGACCCTAGTACGCAACTGATACTTAATTTATCGAACCCAAAAGGGTGAAAGGCAAAGTCGACCTCGGCGGAATTTGAACTCAGAACGTTAAGACAGACGAAATACAGCTAAGTATTTCGCCCGGAATGCTAACGTTTCTTATTTCTTTATTGCCCACAAGGGGCTAAACATAGAGGGGACAAACAAAGACAGACAAAGGAATCAATTCGATTACATCGACCCCATTGCGTAACTGGTGCTTAATATATCGACGCCGAAAGGATGGAAAGCAAAATCGACCTAGGCGGAATTTGAACTCAGAACATAACGGCAGACGAAATGCCGCTAAGCATTTCGCCCGGCGTGCTAACGTTTCTGCCAGCTCACCGCCTTCCTTGCTTGTAACATTGGTAGTGTGATCACCGTGACCGACCAGGCTATCAGATGTTGCTACACATCGCTGGTCACAATGCGCTTCGCATTGTTTTAGCCATCATATGACGCCACTCCGCTGGCTAAGCGAGCAGGCCAACAGAAAAAAGAGTGAGAGAAATTTGTGGCGAAATAGTACAGCAGGGATCGCCACCACCCCCTGCCGGAGCCTCGTGTAGCGTTAGATGTTTTCGCTCAATAAACACTCACAACGCCCGGTCTGCGAATCGAAACCGCGATCCTACAACCGCTACCCTAACCACTGGGCCATTGCGTCTCCATATTAGTAGTGTATGTAGTGGAATTGAGGTTTATGTGGATGATGTTAATGCTGCTACTGCTCTGGGAGCTAATGTTGTGTATCATTGGTTAAAAACAATGCTCCGGTTCATTCTTATTTCCTATCTATCATTTGTCCTATCTATCATTCTATTTCCAATCTGTCATTTTGTCAGCATGAGCATTTTTTCGTATTGTGCATTTCTTGCTATTTAATTGATAGTCTCGCTATCTTCGCACTTGACATGTCTGGATACTGTAAACTGGAGAGGGGCATACATTAGGGATTGTAATTTTGTTTCGTTGTTGATATTTTAGGTGTTGTTTATGATCTATCTGTTGCTGTTATTGCTGTTTGGCGATGTGGTGGCCCTTAATGGCAGTGCTTTTTAGATGCTTTGTTACTGTGGCTTGATCTATTGATGTTGTTATTGCTACTGTAGTAGTTGTTGTTGTTAAGCAAAAAGACGGGTAAGGGTGATTAGGTGATGGTCTAGGGCTTAGGAGCGGGAAACCCCAGACCTGGGGAAAAAAAAAACTATTGTCGTCTTGTAGTCAAGGGCTCTTCGTTGACGCCCGACACCACTGAGAGGTGGACCTCGAAGTCGCTGGAAATGGAGATCTCCAGGTCCAAATTCTTGAACGGTTGCTACTGTAGTTGTAGGTGCTGCTTTCATTCTTGCAGCTGTTACTGCAATATTTGTTGGTACCGTTGCATGCTATTGCCTGTATTACTGTTGCTGGTGTTACTAGTGTTGCTGTTGTTGAAGTTTTGGTGTTGACAGTCTTGGAAGACAGGTTTCAGCTGTTGTTGCGGGGAGAAGACCTTACGGTAACCGACCGGCGATTTCACAATTGCATCATTTAAAGCATCTACCCTCAAATATCACCTGAACTTATTGCCCTTCTGGAAACTGTATACTTCTGAAAACAGGGATACTGTCTAGCGTCTCAGATTTCCTCTGAATCAGGATCTCCAATCCCATCCGAACATTGCTTTTTTTTCTATAATTGTTTTATCTCTTCTAAGGGTTCGCCACACAGCATGATACAACCGGGGAAATCATTGACCTTATCGTAGTTTCAAGATCTCGGCACACAAGATTACACCTTGTTTGGTGCAAAAGAGTGGAGTAAGGCATTAATTCAACTCCATTGCTTGAGTGGCACTTCATTGGCCAGAAAAGGATGGAAATCATATTTGGCTATAGTGAGACTGGAAATCAGGACATGAAAATAGGATGAGGATCACACAGCAGTTATTCCTTCTTTTTGCAGTTTCTGCCTTCCACACCATTTTCCATCACATTTATAACAACAAAAGCAACAGCAACAGCAATAACAACAACAATAACAACAACAACATTTACCATTTACACTGCCACCACAACGACCATAATAATAATTATAACACTGAAAGCGACATGTTATATGAATCCTAGTGGCCTAGAGGGGAAATGAGTAGTTCCAGCTTGCGTTCTTTAATAAATTTCTTCTTTCTCAATACTTAATAAGGAGAGCGCTGTAAGCAAATAGAAATGCTATTCCAATATAATTGACTACTACACTAGTTGCAGCTTCTGGGAGAGAATTTAAACGTCCGATAAGAAAGTAGAAAGTAACATTTATCGAATGAATATGGATGGAATGTGTTTTTCCCCATTTCTTATTATTGCTGCTTTCATACACATAGGCTTGCAGGGAGCATTAAAATATATAAAGGGAGAGAAGGGAGGAGAGAGAGAAAGAGAAAGAGAGAGAGAGAGAGAAAAAGGACCATATAAAGACGGATTGTTCAATCAGAGGAAATTAAT